>NW_023045725.1:0-13458 GCF_011762505.2 Arvicanthis niloticus | reverse complement strand
ATTCAAGATGTGCTTCTCATTCGGATTTAAAGGTTGAAAGGGAATAATTTGCATATATTTTCAGAGTTGAACATGCTGAGAAGTAGAGAATAAGATGTTGTCTAATAAGTCATTCATTACATATAGTGGTTTTCAAGAATCATTTTTAAATTTAAATTTTAACATGGTGCAAGATGTGTTAATAACTGTGTTTAGAGACATGGTTGAAATTCATATTCTTTGCCTTTAATGTCTGTGATTCGATCTGCAAGACATTTTTGATTTAAAAAAATGGGGGTGGCATCACTGTCAATGTCTTCTATTTAATGAGGTTTTCATAGTTCTACCTAAGAACTATTCTAGTTAGTTTTCAGTGATTTGAAGAATGCTAAAATAGTTCCAGGAAAGAATGTAGCCCAATTTTTGTTGTTCTACAAATTCATTATTTCCATACATCCTTTTATACTCCCCTAATCTATTTCCACATATGCATATACATATGTATCCCTATGCAATAAATATTTTATTATAAAAAATGAACATTAGATGAAGTAGAAGTTGTGTAAACTAAACATATTTTTTCAAATATATCTCTATTCAAATATATTTGACAAAATTCAAACTATAAATTATATATAGTTTATTTTATTATAGGGATACTGAAGACTTCATTTAGACTTTTCTTTTCTTTCTGGTACTTGTCCTATAAATCACTGTAATCATTTTAATTGAGATGTGAAAATCTTTATTGGACATTTTATTTACATTTCAGATGCCATCAACTTTCCCCCTTTCTCTTCCCTAGAAAACCCCTATCCCATCCCTGCTTCTATTTTTACTTTTATACAACTTTTTAAATGTTAATCAAAGGCTTTATAAGTTTGGTAATGCTCAATAACAAGATGCCCATACAATTAGAAGTGTAACCCAATAGCCAAACTAGATATACCACCTATCTTTGACTGACAGAGGGACACATGAACATCTGCCTCCATGTTCCCCCCATCTTGTCACCTAGCTCCTCCTCTTCTTCTCCTCCTCCTCTCCTTACTCCTCCAATCTTAGCTCCTCCTACATATCACCCTTGCTGTTAAAATAAAACTTTTCTCTTAAAATATAATTAGAGCATAACTATACCAATTTTGGTCAGTAAGGTACAAGATAGACCTAATACCTAGTCCATCATTTTGTTGACTAAACAGAACCTCTGTCATCCCTCCTAAATAAAACACTTAGTTCTGAACCTGGCTTTTTTTTCTTGGATTTAGAAAGAATGTCAGCTGAAAACCATCCTCTCAAACCTTTTCATTCAAAGCAAATAGCTAGGATTGGCTATGAGATTATAAGATTTCAACCCCGTCAGAAATCCAGAATGACTGAGTTAACTGAAATTATGGGAAGCACAAAGCATAGCTTCTAAAACTTAGCCAACTTTTAGACTTCACTGAACACCCAGACAGTCCCTGTATTACAAAACGTTGGAGCATCTGATCTTCAGCCTTCTGGCCCAGGATCATCTGACAGACCTAGTGATGCAGAATTATTAAGGGCTAATTACTCTGTATTGGCAGATATAATCAGTCAACTATTCCGCAAGTGTGTCCCTTTTCTGGACAATGATTTGTCTGTAGATGAAAAGAGGCAATTCTTGCCAAGTGGCTGTCTCACCACAACTGGAGTAACTCCAAACATGCACAATTTCTACTTAGAATCCAATACAGGAAGCTGTCAGGAGCAGACAGGTCTATTATCAAAATGAACATTAATACATAAATGTTTGTAACATCTATTCTGTGGACTTCTAACGTTTTGAAAACCAACTAACCATTTAAGGCAATCTGGGTTGTTGTCTGTTAATTCCTCTCAGCTATTTTAAATAAAATATAGAAAACACCCTAACAGTAAACTCAGAGCCATGAATTTGTTATAGGCCATTAACTAACAGGCTAACCATCTCAAGTCAGTTAAAAAGTTAAAGGACTGGGTCTAAGCCTTGTATTCCTAAATGTGTTATATAGGCACAATGCCTATGAGAGTAACAATATTCATCTCACTTCAATATCAATAAGAAGCTCGTACCAATGAAAACCTTAAATTTGAAATCAAAGTAAATTTTGAACCATTTAAGAAATTATAACTTTATCTTAATAACAATTATACTTATTTCTACCAGTACGTTATGGCTTTGCAATAAATCCTAGCTAACCCACCCTGTTCCACAAAACCACTACTTTTCCCTATAAAGGCAGCCCAATAATAACCAACTCAGTCCCCAAGCCCAGGGAATAGGGGTGCTGAATCTTCATTAACTTCTTCAAGCTGATTATGGGCATTGAGATATTAGAAGAGGGGCAGGAAGAAAGGTAAATTGATAAGCCTCTAATGCTGTATCTTCACCGCATCCAGCTGGAATTCCAGGACATCAGAGGTTCAAGCAGGTCTACTCAGCTCACTTGATGAGTAGATACACTGAGGCTGTGTATTCTGCAATATACAATTCTCCCAACATATTTTAGTATCAAGATAATTCGTTGTTTGAATTCTGGAATCTAGTCTTCTGGCAGCCTGCCTCTGTAATGTCTAATGCATATAATTCTGGGAGTTTGTCTGAAAGTGTGCTCCCACCATCCTCACATTTTTGCCTCCCTGCTCTCAAATTCCCCAACATTAGGGAACTCAAACATTCATGCACTAAGGCCTTCCACTTCCACTGATGCCTAACCCCATCCCCCATCCACTTTCCTCCAATTACTATGAGGGTGTGCTCCCACCATCCTCTCATTCCCACCTCCAGGCTCTTGAAATTTCCCAACACTAGGGAATCCAAACTTTCAGGTACCAAGGCTGTCCACTTCCACTAATGCACTGTAATCTTTAAATGTATAAGATTTTCTTTTTAATTACATATATTGAGACCACTCAGGTTTTTTCAACCCTTTCATATTGTGACATAATACTGTCATCCATTAATTTGGTAGACCTAATTTATATAACTATGATGGAATACATGCAATCCGTGGGCTGGTGCTTGGGCATGTTCAACTGCTAATGCTGAAGAATGATTCAAACTGGACTTCCATTTAGCTTTTTTTAAGTAAATTTCCCTCATACTGGTTATTGCTAATGGAAGAAAGGTAAAACAATTATAAGTGTGAGAATGCAGAATATGATGTATCTACCTGATTTCATGGTTGATAGTGGCTTAAATTTAAACTCAAGTGAGATACTGGGGCAGACTCATAGCTGGTCTGCTACTGGTGATAGTGGCTTAAATTTAAACTCAAGTGAGATACTGGGCAGACTCATAGCTGGTCTGCTACTGGGAAGACACCACATTCAGACCCATCCTAGAGGATCTGTTATCCTCAGAGCAGTTGGTAAAATCCCTCCCACAAGAAGTCCCAGAGCTACAGCTGGGAAACCAGTGGCCTACTAGGGACTCACCACCCACCAAAAATCTGCCCTCCTAAATCCCACTCCCCTTCCACCCCTTCTTTCTGGCTCATCTTGCTTAAGCAGACACATAGCTGGTCAGCTCCAGGGAATACACCATATTCAAACTCATCCCAGAAAATCTGTTTCATTCAGAGCAGTTGAGGATCCATGGCACACAGAACAGTAGACTTCTAGTTGATCTGCTTTTGTGAAGACACCATACCCTGACCCACTGTCATGGATTCCTTCCATTCTGAACTGGTGCACTGAGCAGACCATGAGAGCTACCTCTGTAACCAATCTCACAATAACCAGAGGAAGCTGAACTCCCAGGAGATCTAAAACAGACAAGATCATAGAATAAGCTGGACTCTCAAGAACTCTAACACACCCAGGATCATAGGATTACAGGATTGCAGAGGGAGCCTGACTCCCATGTGCTCTGACACTCAAGATAACTGGATCATAGAGACAGCTGGACTCTGAGAAGGTCTGACACAACAAAGATAACATAAGTGACAGACTATAGTCAGAGACAGGGAGTGCAGACAGAGTTAGAGATAACCAGAGGGCAAAAGGCAAGAGCAACAATGTAAGCAAAAGAAACTAAGGTTACTTGGCATTATCAGAACCCAATTCTCCCACTATAGCACGTCCTAGATATCCTATCACACCAGAAAGGCAAGGCAAATTTAAAATCACTTCTCATGATGATGATAGATGACTTTATAAAGGACATGAATAACTACCTTAAAGAAACACAGGAGAGCACAGGTAACAGGTAGACGCTATTAAATAGGAAACACAAAATTCACTGAAAGAATTACAAGAAAACACAACAAACAGGTGAAGGAATGGAACAAAACAAACCATGATCTAAAAATGGAAGGAGAAACAATTAAAAAATCATAAAGAAAGACTACCCTGTAGATAGAAAACATAGGAAATAGATGAAGAGTCATAGATGCAAGCATCACCAACAGAATAAAATAGATAGAAGAGAGAATATCAGGTGAAGAAGATACAATAAATAACATTAACATAACTGTTAAAGAAAGTGCAAAATGCAAAAAAAAAACTCCTAACCTAAAACAGCCAGGAAATCAAGGACACAATGAGAAGACATAACTTAAGGATAATAGTTATAGAAGAAAGCAATGATTCTCAACTTAAAGGGCCAGTAAATATCTTCAACAAAATTGTAGAGGAAAACTTCCCTAACCTAAAAAAAAGAGATTCCCATGAACATACAGGAAGCCTATAGAAATCCAAATAGACTAGATAAAAAAAATCTTCACATCACATACTAATCAAAACATCAGATGCACAAAACAAAGAAAGACTATTAAAAGCAGTAAGGGAAAAAGGTCAAGTAACTTATAAAGGCAGACCTATCAGAATTAAAAAGACTTCTCACCAGGGACTATGAAAGCCAGAAGCTCCTGGACAGATGCCATACAGACCCTAAGAGAACACAATTGGCATCCCAAGCTACAATACCCAGAAAAACTCTCAATTACCACTAAAGGAGAAACAAAGATATTCCATGAGTAAACCAAATTTAGACAATATCTTTCCATTTCACAAATCTAGCCCTACAAAGGATAATAAATGGAAAACTCCTAACACAAGGAAGGAAACTATACCTTAGAACAGGCAAGAAAGTAATCTTCTTCCAAAAACCCAAAAGATAGCTACACAAACATAATTCTGTCTCTAATAACAATAAGAGAAAGCAACAATCATTTCTCCTTAATATCTCTTAACATCAATGGACTCAAATCCCCAATAAAAAGACATAGACAAATGGACTGGATGTGTAAACAGGACTCAGCACTTAATTGCATGTATATCCAGGCAAATAGTCCCAAGAAACATGCTGAAGGAGCCATTTGAATATTGAATAAAATCGACTTTCAACCAAACATTATAAAAAACATAAGGAAGGACTTTTCATAATTATAAAATATCTACCAGTCTGAACTCTCAATTCTGAATATCTATGCTCCAAAGGCAAGGGTACCCACATTCATAAAAAAAAAAAAAAAAAAAAAAACCTTTACTAAAGCTCAAAGCACACATTGTACCTCACACAATAATAATGGGAGACTTTAACACTACACTCTCATCAATAGACAGATAATGGAAATGGAAACTAAACAGAGACAAACTGAAAATAACAGAAGTTATGAACCAAATGGATTTCACAGATATCTATAGAACATTTCATCCTAAAACAAAAGGATGTACCTTCTTCTTTGCATCTCATGGTACCTTCTCCAAAATAGACCATATAATTGGTCACAAAGCAGAACTTGACAGATACAAAAAGATTGAAATAATCCCATGCATCCTATCAGATCACCTATTGATGACTAAGGCTAGTCATCAATAACAACAAAAGAAACAGAAAGCAACATATAAATGGAAACTGAACGTTTTTCTACTAAATGATAATTTGGTCAAGGAACAAATAAAAAAAGAAATTAAAAAGTTTTTGAATTAAATGAAATTGAATGCACATCATACAAAAACTTATGGGACACAATGAAAGCATTGCTAAGAGGAAAACTCATAGCTCTAAGTGCCTACAAAAAAGAAACTGGAGAGAGCGTACACTAACATCTTGAAAGCACTTCTGAAAACTTTAGAAGAAAAAAAGTAGGGTATGCACCCCAGAGAAACAGATGACAAGAAATAACCAAACTCAGTGTTGAAATCAATGAAGTAAGAAAAAAAAAAGAACTTTGCTTTCTCAGAATTTTCTTGTTGATTTGAGAAAATCAACAAGATAGAAAAACCCTTAACTAGACTAACCAGACGGAACAAAGACAGTGTCCAAATTAATAAAATCAGGATGTAAAAAGCAAATATAACAACAGAAACCAAGAAAATTTTAAAAAGATCATCAGATCCTATTACAAAAGATTCAAACAAAACTGGAAAATCTGAATGAAATGGACAATATTCTAGACAGATAGCAGGTACCAAAGTTAAATCAAGATCAGATAAACCACCTATACAATCCCATAACCTCTAAAGAAATAGCAGCAGTCAATAACAGTCTCACCACCAAAATAAATAAGTAAATAAATAATTGACCAGTTGGATTTAGTGCAGAATTCTATCAGACCTTCCATGAAGACCTAATACCAATTCTTTTTAAATTATTTCACAAAACAGAAACAGAAAAAAAATGCTACAGAGTTCATTCAATGAAGCCACAATTATGCTCATACATAAATCACACAAAGACACAACAAAACAAAAGAACTTCAGACCAATTTCCCTTATGAATATTGATGCAAAAGTACTCAATAAAGTTCTTGCAAACTGAATCAAAGAGCATATCAAAACAACCATCCATCATGATCAAGTAAGCTTTATCCCAGGAACGCAGGGATTGTTCAATATATGGAAATCCATCAATGTAATCCACTATATAAAGAAATTTCAAGAAAAACACCAAATAATCATCTCACTAAATTCTGAGAAAGCATTTGTAAGATTCAAAACCCATTCATGGTAAAAGCCTTGGAAAGATGAGGAATTTGTGGCCCATAATACATATATTAAAAACAATATACATCAAACCAGTGGCCAACATCAAACTAAATGGAGAGAAACTTCATGCAATCCCACTAAAATCAGGGACTAGACAAAGCTGCCTAACTCTCTCCCTATCTATTCACTATAGTACTTGAAGTCTTAGCCAGAGCACTTAGACAAGAAAAGTTGTTCAAAGGGATACAAATTGGAAAGTAAGAAGTCAAAATATCACTATTTGCAGATGATAGGCTAATGTACTTAAGTGACCCCAAAACTTCCACCAGAGAACTCCTAAACCTTATAAACAACTTCAGCAAAGTAGCTAGATATAAAATTAACCCAAACAAATATATAGCTTTCCTCTACCCAAAGGATAAACAGGCTAAGAAAGAAATCAAGGAAATGAAAGGCTTCACAATAGTCACAAATAATATAAAATTCTTTAGTGTGAATCTAACCAAACAAGTAAAGATTTGTATGACAAGTACTTCAAGTCTCTGAAGAAAGAAATCAAAGATCTCAGAAGATGGAAAGATCTCCCATGCTCATGGATTAGCAGGATTAAAATTTTAAAAATGTCTGTCTTGCCAAAAGAATTCTACAGATTCATTGCTATCCACAAAATCCCAAGTCAATTCTTAACAGAGTTATAATGAGCAAATTCTCAAATTCATTTGTAATAATAAAAAACCCAGGATAGTCAAACTATTCTTAGCAATAAAACATCTTCTGGAGGAAACACCATCCCTGACCTAAAGCTGTACTACAGAGCAATAGCTATTAAAAATGCATATTATTGGTACAGAGATAGGCAAGAAGATCAATGGAATAAAATTGATGACCCAGAAATGAACCCACATACCTATGTTCTTTGACAAAGATGCTAAAATCATACAGTGGAAAAAAGTCAACATTTTCAACAAATGGTGCTGGTTCGACTGGAAGTCAACATGTAGATGAATGCAAGTAGATCCATTCTTATCTCCTTGTACAAAGCTCAAGTCCAAGTTGATAAAGGACATCCACATAAAATCAGATACACTGAATCTGATAGAACAGAAACTGGGGAAGAGCCTCGAACACATGTGCACAGGGGAAGTATTCCTGAATAGAACACCTATGGCTTATGCTTTAAGATCAAGAATTGCCAATTGAGACCTCATAAAACTGCAAAGCTTTTGTAAGGCAAAGGACATTGTGAGTAGCACAACATGTCAAACAACAGATCGGAAAATGTCTTTACCAATCTTATATCTGATAGTGTGCTACTATCTAATCTATACAAAGAACTCAAGAAATTAGACTTCAGACAATCAACTAACCCTATTAAAATGGGATATAGAGCTCAACAAACAGTTCTCAACTGAGGAAACTCAAATGATAAAAAAAATCACCCAAAGAAATGTTCAACAGCCTTAGTCATCAGAGAAATGCAAATCAAAACAACCTGAGATTCTACCCCACACCAGTCAGAATGGTAAAATCAAAAGCACAGGTGATAGCAGATTCTGACAAGGATATGAAAAAAGAGGAACACTCCTCTATTGTTGATGGGATTGTAAGTTGGTAAAACCACTCTGGAAATAAGTCTGGTGGTTCCTCAGAAAGTTTTACATAGTATTACCTGAGGACCTAGCTATACCACTATTGTACCTTTACCCAAAAGATTCTCCAATATATAACAAGGAAACATGGTCCACTATGTTCATAGTAGCATTATTTATAATTTCCAGAAGCTGGAAAGAACCCAGATGTCCTTAAACAGAGAAATGGAAATAGAAAATATGTTACACTTACACAACGGAGTTCTACTCTGCTATTAAAAACAATGAATACATGAAATTTTTAAGCAAATGGATGAAACTAGAAAATATCATCCTGAGTGAAGTAACCCAATCATAAAAGAACATACATGGTATGTACTCACTGATAAGTGCATATTAGACCAACAGCTCATAATACCTAAAATATAAGTCACAGACTACATGAAGCTCAAGAAAAGGAATACCAAAGTGTGGGTACTTCCATCATTGAAGGAGTAACAAAATACTCATAGGAGCAAGTAAGGATACAAAGTGTGGAGTAGAGACTGGAGGAGGGGCCCTCTGGAGATTGCCCTACCTGTGGATCCATCTCCTAGATCACCATACTCAGGCACATTTGTGGATACCAGGAAGTGCATTCTGACCAGAGCCTGATACACCTGTCTCCTGTGAGCCTCTACCAGAGGCAGATGCTCACAGCTAACCATTGAGATGATCATGTTGTCCCCAATGGAGGAGATAGAGAGAATACTGAAGAGCTGAAGAGACTTGTAGCCTCATTGGAAGAGAGACAATATCAAACAACCAGAGCTTCTAGAGTGTAAACCTCCAGCCGTGGAACATGCTTGGAGTGACTCATGGCTCCAGTTGTATATGTAGTGGAAAATGACCTTGTAATGGCCTGGTAAAAGAGGAGGTCCTTGGTCCAGTGAATGCTGAATTTCCCAGTGTAGTGGAATCTGAGGGCAGGGAGGGAGAAAATGTGAATGGGTTGGGGTACACCCTCAGATGTAGCAGGAATGGGGAAGGGATAAAGAGTTTCTAGACAGGAAAATAGAGAAAAGGGATAAATAACATCAGAAATGTAAATAAATAAAATATTCAATAAATTAAAAAGAAGATAATGGAACTTTGCAGTTGAGCATTTGAGACTTTTTTCAGCAATTTAATGTTACTCATATTACTGGTATTCCTTATAATCCACAAGAACAAGTTACTGTAGAAGGGGCACATGGTAGTTTAAAACAATATCTTTACAAAATAAAAAAGGGGGAGATATATCCCTGTACACCATAAATTTATTTAAATCATGTTCTTTTTATTTTATTTTAAATTTGGTTGCCAAGGAACTTTCTGCTGAGTATTTATGGCAATCTATAACTAGGCATACTTATGCCTTGGTGAAAGGAAAGGAGTCAAGTACTGGTGTATGGCATGATCCCAATCAGGTATTTAATAAAAGGAAGAGGGCATGTTTGTGTTTTTATGAAGGATGCTGAATGAGCATGGTGTCAGCCAGAGTGATTGGGGAGATATATTGATGATGGGACAAAGAATCACACTGACCTGTGAGCTTTCTGAATGCCCTGAATATGGTGACTGGGAAGATGTATGGGACATATGTTCCTGACCCACCTTTGCTTTTCTATATCCCAGATGAGAAAAACATCTTTGCCTCAAGTTTTTAAACCTTTTGGAACAGAGAATTAAAGAGAAGCTATAATGAAACTTGTATTTTTTTAAATGTTACTAGTTATTAGGACTCAATCATGGACTTGTCTAGAAGTCAATCCAATATTGGAAATAACAGTCTTCATTTGGAATGCTGGTTCTGGATATTTCCAGAGACATATTTGGAAGTTAGCTACAGTTCCCTATGATGTTATGTTAGCAAGAAATAAAGTTGGGACAGGATCTGGATTTCAAACAAGTGTTACTTCATGTGTTAAGACTTTTGTAATCGTCAAGTTAAAATTACTTTTGTCTCATCTATAGTATTTAATGTAAGTTGCATAGATTGTTCACTTTCTAATTGTGTTACTGTGTTGAAAACTGGCATGTTAGTTATGGAGGTCTATCAACCATTTTTTATTTTATTTCCTTGAGTATTACAGAACCTTGGTATTCTGAAAAAAAAGTTTGCAAGTACTGGAAAAAGTGAGTTAGGCTTTAAACAGAAGCAAGAGGGTAGTGGGCTTGATTATTGCTGGTATAACAGCTTTAATTACATTAATTGGTAGCACCACTACTTTTACAATTGCTTTGACACAAGAAGTTAAGACAGCTACTTTTGTTAATCATTTAGCAAAAAATGTTACTAATCTGTTGAATATGCAAGAGGATTTATATAGGCATTTGGAACAACAAATTGATGCTCTTTATACTATACAAATTATTGGAAGAAGGTTCAGAGTTTAAGAGTAAGGATCCATCTCTCCTGTCATGTCAAATACCATTGGATTTGTGTTAGTTCTAAAATGTAGTGATAACCATTATAATTAGGAAAAAGTTTAAAGACACTTTCACTGTATTTGACATAAATCTAACACCTCTCTGCATGTTTTAAACTTTACATAGTGAGGTTATGAATTTAAAGAATGTTGGTCTGCTGAGTGTTGATGTGTCATATACTGCTGATAAAATTACCCATGTCTTGAGGTCAGTATTTCTATTTTGGTCAAGCTTCAAGTAGAGCATATATAGATTGCTCATGCTAGCCCTTTTTATTCTGGGAATAGTTTTATTCCTGGCCATCATGGTAAATCTTGTCTTTAACAACATCAACACATTGACAGCCACAGTACATGCCTTGACATTTAAAATGGAGTCCCAAACAGAGTTATTATTTTAACAGGCTGGCTAGCCAAGGGCGGGTAAGATTTTGCACAGAGACCAATCTAAGACAGAAGTGCATTGCTTTGGATAATTCATATTCCAGATAAGGAAAGCATTCTTGTCAGAATGATCTAAGATAAACTCAGTATTGTTTATGCAATAAAAAAGGTGGAGAGGCAAAGAGCTTTTGGGGCTTATTGACAAGAATCTGACATTGACCAAGGACAAGGAAGTGGGCTTCAAGCTGGAATTTGATATTAGGCTGCAACAAAGAAGAAATTTTAGGCAGGAATCTAAAAATTAGGCTAAAACAAGAGTTTCTGGCAGGAATCTAAATATTAGGCTAGAACAAAAAAGTAGGCTTCAGACATGAAAATGACTTTGTGCTAGTGTTGGGGACTGCACTAGCCCCAAGTTGGGGCGGCCAAAATAAATGTTGAAGCCCAGGCAAAATGTTGAGGCCCGGGCCGACCCACGTTTGGGTGACCACTGTATCCCGGCCCAAGCTTCTGCTCCGGTCTGCAGGTCAGGTTTCAGCAAGAGCGAGGGTGAGGCCAGATTTTACCTAATGTCTGAGATTCGTCTCTGATAATCCCCAAAATTCTCTGATCTCCGTCTAATGTCTGGTTCTGTCTTCTATAGTCTCCCTAATGTCTGAATCCTACTATCTGCCTCTGCATATTTTATGTCTTACTTCTAAGCCACGCCTCTAAGTTACACCTTTAATCATGGCCTTAGGTCTTGTCTCTAACTCTGATCTCTATACTTCTATACTTCTAAGTCACACACCTTTAATCTCACGCACCTTTAATCTCAAGGTATCTAAACCAAGATTATCAGAGTGTTCTCAGCTCTTGTAGGCTATTGTAATTCAAGTCTCATGTCAGGGTATATGGCTCAAGATGGCTGCAAAGCTGATAGCTGCTTTCTGCTAAAAGTCGGCCCCCAACAGGCTAGGACAGGGAAATAGGCTCAGATATTTTGGTCATCCTGATAAGCCCATAGAAACAGTGATCACAGGAGTGTTCATGGAACATTGTTTATTGCCTTGCTTGTTCTTTGAGTATTTGTGTTTATTATCTTGCTTGTTCCTTGAGTATTCACATCTATTGTATTGATATTTCATCAACCCAGTACTGACCTTAATACTTGCATGTAATTAAAGTGGTATAAAAGCAAAAAAGAGGAGAGGGGATAGAATAGGGGGTTTCTGGGAAGGAGAAATAGGATGACATCTAAATTGTAAATAAATAATATATTCTATAAATAAATAAATCATAAATAAATAAATAAATAAATAAATAAACTCAAGTGAGTGAACATCTGTCAAGCTACAAAGTAAAAGTCCAAAATTACCTTCGTGCCAAAAACTCGTATTAATTGCTTTGTTTGTCAATTTTATTCACAGATTTTACACAGATAAAATGAGGCAAGAATTATTTTAGGTTTGTTGCTAAAGGACAATTTAAGAACCTTGCAAAATATTCTCCAAAGCCCTATCATATGTTTCTTGCAATTTGTATAGCTCTCATTTCTCTACTTTAAATGTTATAATACTGTATGTAATTTATATGAATCATACTTGCTATTTCTGTGTTTCATTATAGAAAATTATTAAGTTTAAAGCAGGAATCATATAATATTTAAATAGATGTTTAAAATACAGATGGCCTAAGCAACCTTAGCCTTTTTATTCTTATCCAAAGCAATTATAGTCTTGTGATGAAAGTGAGCTTAGTTATTTTATTTCTTTCATCTCCTGATAGCTGCCAGATCAAGTGAATGCAAAATTTTGCAGTAATAATAAATAAAATTATTTTGAAATTTCAAATACAGATTTTCAATAATATATCTCACCAAAATTCATTTCTTTGTAATAATATATGTAATTTTTATATCTTCTTATTTATTAATAATATATTTGCATTTGTTAAAGAATATTTTAAAAATTCTATTTAAGAATTCAAATTGTTTGATAGAAGTAAAATTAGCTGCTCAACGTTCTTCCATTATGTGCTATTATGAATTGGTGCTTTAAAAGAAAAACAAAGTGTATTTTGTTTTGTTTTCCTAGATTTTAATTGCAAATTTAAAGCAAGGACAGCTATATACTGAA
>NW_023045724.1:0-13635 GCF_011762505.2 Arvicanthis niloticus | reverse complement strand
GGATGCGCTTCTGTCTTCTCTCTCTGGATGCCCTTCTGTTCTCTTCTCTCTCTGGATGCCCTTCTGTCCTCTCCTCTCTCTGGATGCGCTTTGTCCTCTCCTCTGTCGAAATGCCCTTATGTCTTTTCCTGTCTCAGGATGCACTCTGTCCTATCCTCTCTCTGGATACTTTTTTTGTACTCTCCTATCTCCAGATGCCCTTCTGTCCTCTCCTCTTCCTTGATTCTCTTCTGTCCTCTCATATCTCTGGTTGCCCTTCTGTTCTCTTCTCTCTATGGATACTCCCTGTTCTCTCCTCTCTCTGGATGCCCTTCTTTTCTCTACTCTTTCTAGATTTTCTTCTGTGCTCTCATCTCTCTGGATCCCGTTCTGCTCTCTCCTCTCTTTAGATGATCTTCTGTTTCCTACTCTCACTGGATGCCCTTCTGTTCTATCATCATCTGGATGTTTTTCTGTCTTCTCCTGTCTCTGTATGCCATTCTGCCCTCTCTTCTCTCTGTATGCCGTTCTGCCCTCTCCTCTCTCTGGATGCCCTTCTGTCTTCTCCTCTCTGTAAATGCCCTTCTGTTCTCTCCTCCTTCTGAGTGACCTTTTTCTGCTCCTCTCTCTGGATGCTCTTAGGTTCTCTTCAGTCTCAAGATGCACTTCTGTCCACCCTCTCTCCGGATGCCTTTCTATTCTCTCCTCTCTCCAGATGCCCTTCTGTCCTCTCCTCTCTCTGGATGTCCTTCTGTCCTCTCCTCTCTCTGGATGCCCTTCTGTCCCCTCCTCTCTAGGATGCCCTTCTGTCCTCTTCTCTCTCTAGATTCCCTTCTGTCCTCTTATCTTTCTGGTTGCCTTTCTGTTCTCTTCTCTCTATGGAGGCTCTCCTGAACTATCATCGATCTGTATGCTCTTCTGTTCTATCCTCTCTCTGGATGACCTTCTGTCTTCTCCTCTCTGTATGCCCTTCTGTCTTCTCCACTCTCTGAATGCACTTCTGTCCTCTCCTATCTCTGAATGCCCTTCTGTCTTCTCCTCTCTCTGGATGCCCTTCTGTCTTTTCCTCTCTCCATATGACTTTCTGTTCTCTCGTCTCTCCAGCTTCCCTTCTGTCTCTCCTCCCTCTGGATGCCATTTGCTCTCTCCTTTCTCTGGATGCCCTTCTGTCTTCTCCTCTCTCTAGATGCCCTTCTGTGTTCTTCTCTCTCCGGGATGCCCTTCAGTCTCCTTCTCTCTATGGATGTACTTCAGTCTTCTGTTCTCTCTGGATGGGCTTCTGTTCGCTCCTCTTTCTGGGTTCTCTCCTGTTCTCTCATCTCTCTGTCTGCGCTTCTGTTCTCTCCTCTCTCTGGATGCCCTTCTGACCTCTCCATGGATGCCTTTCTGATCTCTACTCGCTCTGGATGCCAGTCTGTTCTCTACTCTCTCTAGTTGCCCTTCTGTCTTCTCCTCTTTCTGGATTGCTTTCTGTTCTCTACTCTCTCTGTATCCCTTCTGTCCTCTACTCTAACAGGATGCCCTTCTTCACTCTCGTCTCTCTGGATGCCCTTCTGTCTTCTCCTCTCTCTGGATGTCCGACAATTTTCACTTCACTCTGGATTCCCTTGTGTCTTCTCCTCTCACCAGATGCCCTTTATTTCTCTCGTCTCACTGGATGCCCTTCTGTTTTCTCCTCTCTCCGGATGCCCTTCAGTCCCCTTCTCTATTTAAATGTCTGTCAGTCTTCTGCTCTCTCTGGTTCGGCTTCTATTCTCTCCTCTTTCTGGATCATCTCCTGTTCTCTCTTCTCTCTGGATGTGCTTCTGTTCTTTCTTCAGTCGGGATGTCCTTCGGTCATCTCCTCTCTCTGGATGCCCTTCTGTCTTCTATTTCTCTGGTTGCCTTTCTGTTCTATTATGTCTCTTGATGCCCTTCTGTTCTCTCCTCTCTCTGGATGCCCTTCTTTTCTCTCTCCTCTCTTGAAGGCCATTTTGTCCTCCCCTCTCTCTGGATGCACTTCTGTCTTATCCTATCTCCTGAGGCCTTTCTTTCTTCTCCTCTTTCTGGATACCATTCTATTCTGTGCTCTCTTTACATGCTCTTCTGTCCTCTATTCTCTCTGGATGCCCTTATGTTCTCTCCTCTCTCTGGATGTTCTTCTGTCTTCTCCACTCTCTGGATACCGTTCTATTCCTTACTCTCCCAGGATGACATTCTGTCTTCTCTGCTCTGTGGATGCCCTTAAGTTCTCCCCTCTCTGTGGAAGTGTTTCTGTCTTTTCCTCTCTCTGGATGGCTTTCTGTTCTCTCCTCTCTCTGGATGCACTTCTGACCCCTCCTCCCCATGGATGCCCTTCTTCCCTTTCCTCTCTCTGGATGCTCTGCTGTCCACTCCTCTCTCTGGATGCCCTTCTCTCCTCTCCTTTCTCTGGCTGCCCTTCTGTCTTCTCCTCTCTCCCTATGCCCTTCTGTCTTCTCCTTTCTCTGGATGCCCAACAATTTTCTCTTCACACGGTTTACCCTTCTGTATACTTCTCTCACCAGAAGCCCTTCTGTTCTCCTGTGTCACTGGATGCCATTCTGTCCTCTCCTCTCTCTGGATGCCCTTCTGTCTTCTCTTCTCTCCAGAAGCTCTTCAGTCCTTTTCTTTCTCAGGATGTCCTTCAGTCTTCTGCTCTCTCTGGATGGGCTTCTCTTCGCTCCTCTTTCTGGGTTTTCTCCTGTTCTCTCATCTCTCTGGATATGCTTCTGTTCTCTCATCTCTCTGGATGACCTTCTTTCTTCTCCGCACTCTGGATGCCATTATGTTCTCTCCTCTCTCTGGATGCCCTTCTGTCTTCTTCTGTCTCTCTGGATCCCCTTCAGTCCTTTACTCTCTCTGGATGTCCTTCAGTCTTCTGCTTTATCTGGATGGGCTTCTGTTCTCTCCTCTTTCTGGATTCTCTAATGTTCTCTCATCTCTCTGGATGTGCTTCGGTTCTTTCTTCTCTCGGAATATCATTATGTCTTCTACTATCTCTGGATGCCCTTCTGTCTTCTCCTTTCTTTGGATGCCCTTCTGTTCTCTCCTCTCTCTTGATGCCCTTTTGTCCTCTCTTCTCTATGGATACCCTTCTGGTCTCTCCTCTCTCTTGATGCCCTTCTGTTCTCTCCTCTTTCTGGATGTCCTTGTGTCCTCTTCTCTCTCTGGATGCCCTTTTGTTCTCTCCTCTCTCTGGATTCCCTTCTGTCTTCTCCTCTTTCTGGATGCCCTTCTGTTCTCTTTTCTCTCCGTATGCACTTCTCTCTTCTCCTCTCTCTTGATGCCCTTCTGTTCTTTCCTCTCTCAGGATGGCCTTCCGATTTCTGCTCTCTCCGGATGGTCTTCTGTCATCTCTTCCTTCTGGATGCCCTTCTGTCTTCTCCTCTCTCCCTATGCCCTTCTGTTCTCTCATCTCTCCGGCTTCCCTTCTGTCTTCTCCTCTCTCTGGAAGCCCTTCTGCTCTCTCCTTTCTCTGGATGCCCTTCTTTTCTCTCCTCTCTCTGGATGCCCTTCTGTCTTCTCCTCTCTCTTGATGCTCTTCTGTGTTCTCCTCTATCCGGATGCCCTTCAGTCCTCTTCTCTATCTGGATGTACTTCAGTATTCTGTTCTCCCTGGATGGGCTTCTGTTCGCTCCTCTTTCTGGGTTCTCTTCTGCTCTCTCATCTCTCTGGATGCGCTTCTGTTCTCTCTTCTCTCTGGATGCCCTTCTGTCTTCTCCTCTCTCTGAATGTCCATCTGTTCTCTCCTCTCTCTGAATTCCCTTCTGTCCTGTCCTCTCCATGGATGCCCTTCTGATCTCTACTCGCTCTGGATGCCATTCTGTTCTCTCCTCTCTCTAGATGCCCTTCTGTCTTCTCATCTCTCTGAATGGCTTTCTGTTCTCTACTCTCTCTGGATTTCTTCTGTCCTCTCCTCTAACTGGATGCCCTTCTTCACTCTTTTCTCTCTTGATGCCCTTCTGTCCTCTCATCTCTCTGGATAGGCTTCTTCTCTCTCCTCTCCCTGTATGCCCTTATGTTCTCTCCTCTCTGTGGATGTTCTTCTGTCTTCTCCGCTCTCTGGATACTGTTCTATTCTCTATTCTCCCTGGATGCCCTTCTGTTTTCTCTACTCTCTGAATGCCCTTCTGTTCTCTTCTCTCTGTGGATGTTTCTTTCTTCTTTTCTCTCTGGATGCCCTTCTGTTCTCTCTTCTCACTGGATGCTCTTCTGACCTCTCCTCTCCATGGATCCCTTTCTATCTTCTTCTCTCCCTTGATGGCTTTCTGTTCTTTCCTCTCGCTGGATCCATTCTGTCGTCTCCTTTCTCTGGATGCCCTTCTTCACTCTCCTCTCTCTGGATGCCCTTCTGACCATTCCTCTCCATGGATTCTTTGATGTCTTCTCCTCTTTTTGATGGCTTTCTGTTCTCTCCTCTATTTGAATCTATTCTGGCCTCTCTTCTCTCTGGATGCCCTTCTTAACTCTCCTCTCTCTAGAAGCCCTTCTGTCCTCTATTCCCCTTCTGTCCTATTTTCTCTCTGGATGCCCTTCTGTTCTCTCCTCTCTCTGGATTCCCTGTTTGTCTTCTCCTCTCGCTGGATGCCCTTCTCTTCTCTCCTCTCTCTAGATGCCCTTCTGTCTTTTATTCTCTCTTGATGCCTCTCTGTCCTCTAGTTTCTCTGGATGCCCTCCTGTGCTTTCCTCTCTCTGGATGACCTTCTGTCCTCTCCTCTCTCTCTATGCCCTTCTGTCTTCTCCTCTCTCCCTTTGCCCTTCTGTTTTCTCGTCTCTAATGATGCCCTTCTGACTCCTCCTCTCTCTGCATGCCCGACAATTTTCTCCTCACTCTGGATATCCTTCTGTCTTCTCTTCTCTCTAGATGCCCTTCAGTTGTCTCCTCTCACTGGATGCCATTCTGTCCTCTCCTCTCTCTGGATGCCCTTCTGTCTTTTCTCTCCTAATGCCCTTCAGTCCTCTTCTCTCTCTGGATGTCCTTCAGTAGTCTGCTCTCTCTGGATGGGCTTCTGTTCTCTTCTCTTTCTGGATTATCTAATGTTCTATCATCTCTCCGAATGTGCTTCTGATCTCTCTTCCCTCGGGTTGTCCTTATGTCCTCTCCTCTCTATGGATACCCTTCTCTTCTCTCCTCTCTCGATGCCCTTCTGTTCTCTCCTCTCTTTGGATTCCCTTGTGTCCTCTTCTCTCTCTCTGGATTCCCTTCTGCTCTTGGCTCTCTCTGAATGCCAATCTATTCTCTCCTCTCTCTGGATTCCCTATTTTTCTTCTCTTGTATCTTGATGCCCTTCTGTCATCTCCTCTCTCTGGATGACTTTCTGTCTTCTCCTCTCTCTGGATGCCCTTCTGTCTTCTCCTCTCTCCATATGCCCTTATGTTCTCTCCTCTGTCTGGATGTTCTTCTGTATTCTCCGCTCTCTGGATACCATTCTATTCTCTACTATCTCAGGATCTCCTTCTGTCTTCTCTGCTCTCTGGATGCCCTTAATTTCTCCCCTGTCTGTGGAAGTGTTTCTGTCTTTTCCTCTCTCTGGATGGCTTTCTATACTCTCCTATCTCTGGATGCATTTCTGACCTCTCCTCCCCATGGATGCCATTTTTCACTCTCCTCTCTCTGGATGCTCTGCTGTCCACTCCTCTCTCTGGATGCCCTTCTGTCCTCTCCTCTCTCTGGATGCCCTTCAGTTCTCTCCTCACTCTGGATGACCTTCTGTCCTCTATTCTCTCTGGATGCCTCTCTGTTCTCTTGTCTCACTGGATGCCCTTCTGTACTCTCCTCTCTGGATGCTCTTCTCTCCTTTCCTGTCTCTGGATGCCGTTTTGTCTTCTCCTCTCTCCCTATGCCCTTGTGTCTTCTCCTCTCTCTGGATGCCATTATGTTCTCTTCTCTCTCTGGATGCCCTTCTGTCTTCATCTCTCTCAGGATCCCCTTCAGTCCTCTTCTCTCTCTGGATGTCCTTCAGTCTTCTGCTTTATCTGGATGGGCTTCTGTTCTCTCCTCTTTCTGGATTCTCTAATGTTGTCTCATCTCCCTGGATGTGCTTCTGTTCTCTCTTCTCTCGGGATGTCCTTATGTCCTCTCCTATCTCTGGATGCCCTTCTGTCTTTGCCTTTCTCTTGATGCCCTTCTGTTCTCTACTCTCTCTGGATGTCCTTGTGTCCTCTTCTCTCTCTGGATGCCGTTTTGTTCTCTCCTCTCTCTGGATTCCCTTCTGTCTTCTCCTCTTTCTGGATGCCCTTCTGTTCTCTCCCCTTTCTGTATGCCCTTCTGTTCTCTTGTCTCTCCATATGCACTTCTCTCTTCTCCTCTCTCTTGATGCCCTTCTGTTCTCTCCTCTCTCAGGATGCCCTTCTGTTTTCTCCTCTCTCCAGATGGTCTCCTGTCATCTCCTCTCTCTGGTTGCCCTTCTGTCTTCTCCTCTATAACGATGCACTTCTGTTCTCTCGTCTCTCTGGCTTCCCTTCTGTCTTCTCCTCTCTCTGGATGCCCTTCTGCTCTCTCCTATCTCTGGATGCCCTTCTGTTCTCTCCTCTCTCTGGATGCCCTTCAATTCTTCTCCTCTCTCTAGATGCCCTTCTGCTCTCTCCTCTCTCTGGATTCACTTCTGTTCTCTCCTCTCTCTTGATGCCCTTCTGTTCTCTCCTCTTTCTGGATGTCCTTGTGTCCTCTTCTCTCTCTGGATGCCCTTTTGTTCTCTCCTCTCTATGGATTCCCTTCTGTCTTCTCCTCTTTCTGGATGCACTTCTGTTCTCTTGTCTCTCCATATGCACTTCTCTCTTCTCCTCACTCTTGATGACCTTCTGTTCTCTCCTCTCTCAGGATGCCCTTCTGTTTTCTTCTCTCTCCGAATGGTCTTCTGTCATCTCCTCTCTCTGGATGCCCTTCTGTCTTCTCCTCTATCCATATGCCCTTTGGTTCTCTCGTCTCTCTGGTTTCCCTTCTGTCTTCTCCTCTTTCTGGATGCCTTTCTGCTCTCTCCTCTCTCTGGATGCCCTTCTGTTCTCTCCTCTCTCTGGATGCCCTTCTGTCTTCTCCTCTCTCTAGATGCCCTTCTGTGTTCTCCTCTCTCCGGATGCCCTTCAGTCCTCTTCTCTCTCTGGATGTACTTCAGTATTCTGTTCTCCCTGGATGGGCTTCTGTTCGTTCCTCTTTCTGAGTTCTCTCCTGTTCTCTCATCTCTCTAGATGCGCTTCTGTTCTCTCATCTCTCTGAATGCCCTTCTGTCTTCTCCGCTCTCTGGATGCCATTGTGTTCTCTCCTCTCTATGTATGCATTTCTGTCTTCTCCTCTCTCTGGATTCCCTTTTGTCCTCTCCTCTCCATGGATGCCCTTCTGATCTCTACTCTCTCTGAATGCCATTCTCTTCTCTGCTTTCTCTAGATACCCTTCTGTCTTCTCCTCTCTTTGGATGGCTTTCTGTTCTCTACTCTCTCTGGATCCCTTCTGTCCTCTCCTCTCACTGGATGCCATTCTTCACTCTCCTCTCTCTGGATGCCATTCTTTCCTCTCATCTCTCTAGATGCCCTCTCTTCTCTCCTCTCTCTAGTTGTCCTTCTGTCCTCAGTTCTCTCTGGATGCCTTTCTGTTCTGTCATGTCTCTGGATGCCCTTCTTTGCTCTTCTCTCTGGACACCCTTCTGTCCTCTTCTCTCTCTGGATACCCTTATGTTCTCTCCTCTCTCTGGATTCCCTTTTTGTCTTCTCCTCTCAATGGATGTACTTCTTTTCTCTCCTCTCTCTAGATGCCCTTCTGTCCTCTATTCTCTCTGGATGCCTCTCTGTTCTCTCGTCTCACTGGATGCTCTTCTCTGTTCTCCTCTATCTGGATTCCCTTCTTTCCTTTCCTATCTCTAGATGCCCTACTGTCTTCTCCTCTCTCCCTATGCCCTTCTGTCTTGTCCTCTCTCTGGATGCCCGACAATTTTCTTCTCACACTGGATACCCTTCTGTCTATTTTTCTCACCAGATGCCCTTCTGCTAACTCGTCTCACTGGATGCCATTCTGTCCACTCCTCTCTCTAGATGCCCTTCTGTCTTCTCTTCTCTCCAGAAGCCCTTCAGTCCTCTTCTGTCTCTGGATGAATTTAAGTCGTCTGCTCTCTCTGGATGGGCTTCTGTTCGCTCCTCTTTCTGGGTTCTCTCCTGTTCTCTCATCTCTCTGGATATGCTTCTGTTCTCTCATCTCTCTGGATGCCCTTCTGTCTTCTCCACTCTCTGGATGCCATTATGTTCTCTCCTCTCTCTGGATGCCCTTCTGTCTTCTTCTCTCTCCAGATCCCCTTCAGTCCTCTTCTCTCTCTGGATGTCCTTCAGTCTTCTGCTCTATCTGGATGGGCTTCTGTTCTCTCCTCTTTCTGGATTCTCTAATGTTCTCTAATCTCTCTGGATGTGCTTTTGTTGTCTCTTCTCTCGGGATATCTTTATGTCCTCTCCTCTCTCTGGATGCCCTTCTGTCTTCTTTTTTCTCTGGATGCCCTTCTGTTCTCTCCTCTCTCTGGTTGACCTTTTTTCCTCTCCTCTCTATGGATACTCTTCTGTTCTCTCCTTTCTCTTGATGCCCTTCTGTTCTCTACTCTCTCTGGATGTCCTTGTGTCCTCTTCTCTCTCTGGATGCCCTTTTGTTCTCTCCTCTCTGGATTCCCTTCTGTCTTCTTCTCTTTCCGGATTCCATTCTATTCTCTCATCTTTCTGGATGCCCTTCTGTACTCTACTCTCTCCATATGCACTTTTTTCTTCTCCTCTCTCTTGATGCCCTTCTGTTCTATCCTATCTCAGGATGCCCTTCTGTTTTCTCTGCTCTCTGGATGCTCTTCTGTCATTTCCTCTTTCTAGATGCCCTTCTGTCTTCTCCTGTCTCCCAATGCCCTTCACTTCTCTCCTCTCTTCCATTCCCCTCTGTCTTCTCCTTTATTTGGATGCCCTACAATTCTCTCCTCACTATAGAATCCCTTCTTTCTTCTTTTCTCTTTTGATGCCCTTGTGTTCTTTCCTCTCACTCTATGACCTTCTGTTCTCTCGTATCTCTGGGTGCCTTTCTGTCTTTTCCTCTGTCTGGATGCCCTTCTGTCCTCTTCTCTATCTGGATGTCCTTCAGTCTATTGCTCTCTCTGGATGTCCTTCTGTTCTCTATCCTCTCTCTGGATACCATTCTGTTCTCTAATCTCTCTAGATGCCCTTCTGTCCTCCATTCTCTCTGGATGCCTCTCTGTTCTCTCGTATCTCTGGATGGCCTTCTGTCTTCTCCTCTCTCTGGATGCCCTTCTGTTCTCTCCTCTCTCTGGATGCCCTTCAGTCTTCTCCTCTCTCTGGATGCCCTTCTGTTCTTTCCTATTTCTAGATGCTCTTCTGTCTTCTCCTCTCTCTGGATGGCTTTCTGTTCTCTACTCTCTCTAGATCCCTTCTGTCCCCTCCAATCACTGGATGCCCCTTTTCACTCTCCTTTCTCTATATGCCCTTCTGTCCTCTCCTCTCACTGGATGCCCTTCTGTGCTCTCATCTCTCTAGATGCCCTTCTCTTCTCTCCTCTCTTTAGTTGCCCTTCTGTCCTCAATTCTCTCTGGATGCCTTTTTGTTCTCTCCTCTCTCTGGATGCCCTTCTTTGATCTTCTCTCTCTTCATGCCCTTCTGTCCTCTCCTCTCTCTGGATGCCCTTCTCTCTTCTCCTCTCTCCCTATGCCCTTCTGTCTTCTCTCTCTAGATGCCCGACAATATTCTCCTCACTCTGGATACCTTTCTGTCTTCTCTCACCAGATGCCCTTCAGTTCTCTCTTCTCACTCGATGCCATTCTGTCCTCTCCTCTCTCTGGATGCCCTTCTGTATTCTCCTCTCTCTGGATGCCCTTCAGTCCACTTCTCTCTCTGGATTTCCGTCAGTCTTCTGCTCTCTCTGGATGGGCTTCTATTCTCTCCTCTTTCTGTGTTCTCCCCTGTTCTCTCATCTCTCTAGATGCGTTTCTGTTCTTTCTTCTCTCATGATGTCCTTCTGTACTCGCCTCTCGCTGGATGCCCTTCTGTCTTTTCCTTTCTCTGGATGCCCTTCTGTTCTCTTCTCTCTCTGGATGCCATTCTGTCCTGTCCTCTCTCTGGATACCTTTCTGTTCTATCCTCTCTCTGAATGCCCTTCTGTCCATTCCTATCACTGGATGCCCTTCTTCAATCTCCTCCCTCTGAATTCCATTCTGTCGTCTCTCTCTAGATGCCCTTTTGTTCTCTCCTCTTTCTGAATGCCTTTCTGTTCTCTCCTCTCTCCGGATGCCCGTCTGTCTTCTCCTATCTCTGGATGCCCTTCTGCTCTCTCCTCTCTCTGAATGCCCTTCTGTTCTATCCTCTCTCCAAATGCCTTTCTGTCTTCTTCTCTCTCTAAATGCTCTTGTGCTCTCTCCTCCCTCTGGATGCCCTTCTGTTCTCTCCTCTCTCTGGATTCCTTTCCGTCTTTTCCTCTCTTTGGATGCCCTTCTTTTCTCTCCTCTTTCTGGATGCCATTCTGTTCTCACTTCTCTCAGGATGCTCTTCTGTCTTCTCCTCTCTCTGGATGCCCTTCTGTCTTCTCCTCTCTCTGGATTCCTGTCTTCTCTTTCCTCTCTCTGGATGCCCTTGTGTTTTCTCCTTTCTCTTGATGGCCTTCTGTCTTCTCCTCTCTCTGGATGCCCTTCTGTTCTCTCCTCTTTCTGTATGCCCTTTTGTTCTCTCCTCTCTCCAGATGCACTTCTGTCTTCTCCTCTCACTGGATACCCTTCTGCTCTCTCCTGTTTCTGGATTCCCTTCAGTTCTCTCCTCTCTCCGGATGCCCTTCTGTCTTCTCCTCTCTCTGGATGCTCTTCTGCTCTCTCCTCTCTCTGGATTCCCTTCTGTTCTCTCCTCTCTCTGAATGCCTTCTGTTTTCTTTTCACTCTGGATGCCCTTCTGCTCTCTCCTCTCTCTGGATGCCCTTCTGTCTTCTCCTCTCTCCTGATGTTCTTCAGTCATCTTCTCTCTCTGGATGTGTTTCAGTCTTCTGCTCTCTCTTAATGGGCTTCTGTTCTCTCCTCTTTCTGGATTCTCTCCTGTTCTCTCATCTTACTGGATGAGCTTCTGTTCTCTCTTCTCTCGGGATGTCCATCTGTCCTCTTTTCACTCTGGATACCCTTCTGTCTTCTCCTTTCTCTGGATGCCCTTCTGTTCTCTCCTCTCTCTGGATGCCCTTTTGTGCTCTTCTCTCCCTGGATGCCATTCTGTCTCTCGTCTCTATGGACGCCCTTCTGTCTTCTCCTCTCTCCTGATGCTCTTCAGTCATCTTCTCTCTCTGGATGTGTTTCAGTATTCTGCTCTCTCTTAATGGCTTCTGTTCTCTCCTCTTTCTGGATTCTCTCCTGTTCTCTCATCTTTCTGGATGTGCTTCTGTTCTCTCTTCTCTCTGGATGTCCATCTGTCCTCTTTTCACTCTGGATACCCTTCTGCCTTCTCCTCTCCCTGGATGCCCTTCTGTCCTCTCCTCTCTCTGGATACCTTTCTGTTCTCTCCTCTCTCTTGACGCCCTTATGTTCTCTCCACTCTCTGCATGCCCTTCTGTTCTCTACTCTCTCTGGATGCCCTTCTGTTCTTTCCTCTCCCTGGATATCCTTCTGCCTTCTCCTCTTTCCGAATGCCCTTCAGTTCTCTCCTCTCACTGGATGCGTTTCTGTTCTCTCCTCTCTCTGGATGCCCTTCTGTTCTCTCCTCTCTCCGGATGCCCTTCTGTCTTCTCCTCTCTCTGGATGTTTTTGTGCTTCCTCCTCTCTCTGGATACCCAACTGTTCTATCCTCTCTCTGGTTTCCCTACTGTCTTATATTCTCTCTGGATGCAATTCTGTTCTCTCCTCTCTATGGATGCCCTTCTGTCTTCTTCTCTCTATGGATGCCCTTCTGCTCTCTCCTCTCTCTGAACGTCCATCTGTTCTCTCCTTTTTCTGGATGCCCTTCTGTTCTCTCCTCTCTCTGTATGCCCTTCGGTCTTCTTTCTCTGGATGCCTTTCTGCTCTCTCCTCTTTCTGGATGCCCTTCTGTTCTCCCCTTTTTCTGGATGCCCTTGTGTTCTCTCCTCTCTCTGGATGCCCTTCTGTCTTCTCCTCTCTCTGGATGCCTTTCTGGTTTCTCCTCTCTCTCTTGATGCTCTTCTGTTCTCCAGTCTCTGTGGATGCCCTTTTGTCCTCTCCTCTTTCTGGATGCCTTTCTGTTCTCTCCTCTCTCTGTATGGCCATTTTTACTCTCCTCTCTCTGGATGCTCTTCTGTCTTCTCCTCTCTCTGGATGCCCTTCTGTCTTCTCCTCTCTCTGGATTCCTGTCTTCTCTTTCCTCTCTCTGGATGCCCTTGTGTTTTCTCCTTTCTCTTGATGGCCTTCTGTCTTCTCCTCTCTCTGGATGTCCTTCTGCTCTCTCCTCTTCCTGAATGCCCTTTTGTTCTCTCCTCTCTCCAGATGGCCTTCTGTCTTCTCCTCTCACTGGATACCCTTCTGCTCTCTCCTCTCTCTGGATTCCCTTCAGTTCTCTCCTCTCTCCGGATGCCCTTCTGTCTTCTCCTCTCTCTGGATGCTCTTCTCCTCTCTCCTCTCTCTGGATGCCCATCTTTTCGCTCCTCCCTCCGAATGCCTTCTGTTTTTTCCTCACTCTGGATGCCCTTCTGCTCTCTCCTCTCTCTGGATGCCCTTCTGTCTTCTCCTCTCTCCTGATGTTCTTCAGTCATCTTCTCTCTCTGGATGTGTTTCAGTCTTCTGCTCTCTCTTAATGGGCTTCTGTTCTCTCCTCTTTCTGGATTCTCTCCTGTTCTCTCATCTTACTGGATGAGCTTCTGTTCTCTCTTCTCTCGGGATGTCCATCTGTCCTCTTTTCACTCTGGATACCCTTCTGTCTTCTCCTTTCTCTGGATGCCCTTCTGTTCTCTCCTCTCTCTGGATGCCCTTTTGTGCTCTTCTCTCCCTGGATGCCATTCTGTCTCTCGTCTCTATGGACGCCCTTCTGTCTTCTCCTCTCTCCTGATGCTCTTCAGTCATCTTCTCTCTCTGGATGTGTTTCAGTATTCTGCTCTCTCTTAATGGGCTTCTGTTCTCTCCTCTTTCTGGATTCTCTCCTGTTCTCTCATCTTACTGGATGAGCTTCTGTTCTCTCTTCTCTCTGGATGTCCATCTGTCCTCTTTTCACTCTGGATACCCTTCTGCCTTCTCCTCTCCCTGGATGCCCTTCTGTCCTCTCCTCTCTCTGGATACCTTTCTGTTCTCTCCTCTCTCTTGACGCCCTTATGTTCTCTCCACTCTCTGCATGCCCTTCTGTTCTCTACTCTCTCTGGATGCCCTTCTGTTCTTTCCTCTCCCTGGATACCCTTCTGCCTTCTCCTCTTTCCGAATGCCCTTCAGTTCTCTCCTCTCACTGGATGCGTTTCTGTTCTCTCCTCTCTCTGGATGCCCTTCTGTTCTCTCCTCTCTCTGGATGCCCTTCTGTCTTCTCCTCTCTCTGGATGTTTTTGTGCTTCCTCCTCTCTCTGGATACCCAACTGTTCTATCCTCTCTCTGGTTTCCCTACTGTCTTATATTCTCTCTGGATGCCATTCTGTTCTCTCCTCTCTCTGGATGCCCTTCTGTCTTCTTCTCTCTATGGATGCCCTTCTGCTCTCTCCTCTCTCTGAACGTCCATCTGTTCTCTCCTTTT
>NW_023045723.1:108535-133046 GCF_011762505.2 Arvicanthis niloticus | reverse complement strand
TTTTTCTTGTTTCTCCTCTCTCTGGATGCCCTTCTGTTCTCTCCTCTCCCTGGATTCCCTTCTGTCTTCTCTTCTCTCTGGATGCCGTTCTATCCTCTCCTCTCTCTGGAAGCCCTTCTGTCTTCTCCTCTCTCTGGATACACTTCTGTTCTCTCCTCTTTCTGGATTCCCAACATATCTTTTCCTCTCTCTGGATTCACTTCTGTCATCTCCTCTCCCTGGATGACCTTCTGTCTTCTCTCTCTGGATGCTCTTCTGGTTTCTCCTCTCTATGGATGCCCTTCTGTTCTCTCCTCTCTCCGGATTCCCTTCTGTCTTCTTCTCTCTCTGGATGCCCTTCCGTTCTCTCCTCTTTCTGGATGCCCTTCTGTTCTCTCCTCTCTTCAGATACCTACCCTTCTGTATTCTCCTTTCTCTGGATGCCCATCTGCTCTCTCCTGTCTCTGGATGCCCTTCTGTTCTCTCCTCTCTCTGGATTCCCTTCTGTCTTCTCCTCTCTCTGGACTGCTGTTCTATCCTCTCCTCTCTCTGGATGCCCTTCTGTCTTCTCCTCTCTCTGGATGCACTTCTGTTCTCTCCTCTCTCTGCATGACCTTCTGTCTTCTCCTCTCTCCCGATGCCCTTCTGTTCTCTCCTGTCTCTGGATGCCCTTCTGTTCTCTCCTTTCTCTGGATGCGCTCTGTCTTCTGCTTCTCTGGATGCCCGTATCTTCTCTCCTCTCTCTGGATGCCCTTTTATTCTCTCCTCTCTACATGAACTTCTTTCCACTCGCCTGTCTGTATGCCCTTATGTTCTCGCCTCTCTCTGGATTCCTTTCTGTCTTCTCTGCTCTCTGGATGCCCTTCTGATCTCTCCTCACCCTGGATGCCTTTCTGACCTCTCCTCTCTCTGGATGCACTTCTGTTCTCTCCTCTCTATAGATGCCCTTCTGTATTCTCCTCTCTCTGGATGCTCTTCTGGTTTCTCCTCTCTCTGGATGCCCTTCTGTTCTCTCCTCTCTCTGGATTCCCTTCTGTCTTCTACTCTATCTTGTTGACCTTTTGTTATCTCCTCTTTCTGGATGCCCTTCTGTTTTCTCCTCTCACCAGATGCCCTTCTGTCTTCTCCTCTCACTCTCAATGCCCTTCTGGTCTCTCCTCTCTCTGGATGACCTTTTTTTTCTCTCCTCTCTCTGGATTCCCTTCTGTCTTCTCCCCTCTCTGGATGCCGTTCAATCCTTTCCTCTCTCTGAATGCCCTTCTGTCTTCTACTCTATCTGGTTGACCTGTTCTCTCCTCTTTCTGGATGCCCTTCTGTTCTCTCCTCTCACCGGATGCCCTTCTGTCTTCTCTCACTCTCAATGCCCTTCTAGTCTCTCCTCTCTCTGGATGACCTTTTTTTCTCTCCTCTCTCTGGATTCCCTTCTGTCTTCTCCCCTCTCTGGATGCCATTCAATCTTTCCTCTCTCTGGATGCCCTTCTGTCTTCTCTCTCTGTATGCACTTCTGTTCTCTCCTCTTTCTGGA
This sequence comes from Arvicanthis niloticus, assembly GCF_011762505.2. Lineage (NCBI taxonomy): Eukaryota > Metazoa > Chordata > Mammalia > Rodentia > Muridae > Arvicanthis > Arvicanthis niloticus. The sequence goes on along the minus strand of NW_023045723.1, from coordinate 131,542 downwards.
TTCCCTATTTTTCTTTCCTCTCTCTAAATACCCTTCTGTCTTCTCCTCTCTCTGGATGCTCTTCTGGTTTCTCTTCTCTCTGGATGCCCTTCTGTTCTCTCCTCTCTCTGGATTCCCTTCTGTCTTCTACTCTATCTTGTTGACCTTCTGTTCTCTCCTCTTTCTGGATGCCCTTCTGTTCTCTCCTCTCACCGGATGCCCTTCTGTCTTCTCCTCTCACTCTCAATGCCCTTCTGGTCTCTCCTCTCTCTGGATGACCTTTTTTTCTCTCCTCTCTCTGGATTCCCTTCTGTCTTCTCCCCTCTCTGGATGCCATTCAATCCTTTCCTCTCTCTGGATTCCCTTCTGTCTTCTCCTCTCTCTGGATGCTCTTCTGGTTTCTCCTCTCTCTGGATGCCCTTCTGTTCTCTCCTCTCTCTGGATTCCCTTCTGTCTTCTACTCTATCTTGTTGACCTTCTGTTCTCTCCTCTTTCTGGATGCCCTTCTATTCTCTCCCCTCACCGGATGCCCTTCTGTCTTCTCCTCTCACTCTCAATGCCCTTCTGGTCTCTCCTCTCTCTGGATGATCTTTTTTTCTCTCCTCTCCCTGGATTCCCTTCTGTCTTCTCCCCTCTCTGGATGACGTTCAATCCTTTCCTCTCTCTGGATGCCCTTCTGTCTTCTCTCTCTGTATGCACTTCTGTTCTCTCCTCTTTCTCGATTCCCTATTTTTAGTTCCTCTCTCTGGATGCCCTTCTGTCTTCTCCTCTCTCCGGATGCCCTTCTGTCTTCTTCTCTCTCTGGATGCTCTTCTGGTTTCTCCTCTCTCTGGATGCCATTCTATCCTCTCCTCTCTCTGGATGCCCTTCTTTCTTCTACTTTCTCTGGATACACTTCTGTTCTCTCCTCTTTCTGGATTCCCTACTTTTGTTTTCCTCTCTCTGGATGCCCTTCTGTCATCTCCTCTCCCTGGATGACCTTCTGTCTTCTCCTCTCTCCCAATGCACATCTGTTCTCTCCTCTCTCCAGATGCCCTACTGTCTTCTCCTCTCTCTTGATGCCCTTCTACACTCTCCACTCACTGGATGCCCTTCTGTTCTCTCCTCTCTCTGGATTCTCTTCTGTTTTCTCCTCTCTCTTGATGACCTTCTGTTCTCTCCTCTTTCTGGATGCCCTTCTGTTCTCTCCTCTCTCCAGATGCCCTTCTTTCTTCTCCTCTCTCTCTCATTGTCCTTCTGATCGCTTCTCTCTCTGGATGCCCTTTTTTCTCTCCTCTCTCTGGAGTTCCTTTTGTCTTCTCTACTCTCTGGATGCTGTACTATCATATCCTCACCCCGAATACCCTTCTGTTCTCTCCTCCCTTTGGATTCCCTTCGGTCTTCTCCTCTCTTCCGATGCCCATCTGTTGTCTCCTCTCTCCGTATGCACTTCTGTTCTCTCTGCTCTCTGGATTCGCTTCTGTCTTCTCCTGCTCTGGATGCCCATCTGTTCTCTCCTCTCTCCGAATGCCCTTCTGTTCTCTCCTCCCTTTAGATTCCCTTCTGTCTTCTCCTCCCTCTGGATGCCCTTATGGTTTCTCCTCTCTCTGGAGGCCCTTCTGTTCTCTCCTCTCTTCAGATGCCCTACTGTCTTCTCCTCTCTCTGGATGCCTTTCTATCCTCTCCTCTCTCTGGATACCCTGCTGTCTTCTCCTCCCTCCGGATGCCCTTCTGTCTTCTCCTCTCTCTGGATGCCCTTCTGGATTCTCCTCTCTCTGAATGCACTTCTGTTCTCTCCTCTCTCTGAATTCCCTTCTGTCTTCTCCTCTCTCTGGATGCCGTTCTATCCTTTCCTCTCTCTGGATGCCCTTCTGTCTTCTCCTCTCTCTGGATGCACTTCTGTTCTCTCCTCTTTCTGGATTCCCTATTTTTCTTTTCCTCTCTCTGGATGCCCTTCTGTCATCTCCCCTCTCTGGAAGACCTTCTGTCTTCTACTCTCTCCCGATGCCCATCTGTTCTCTCCTCTCTCCAAATGCCCTTCTGTTCTCTTCTCTCTCTTGATTCTTTTCTCTCTTCTTCTTCTCTGGATGCCCTTCTGTTCTCTCCTCTCTCTGAATGCCCTTTTGTCCTCTTCTCTCTTAATGCCCTTCTGTTCTGTCCTCTCCCTGGATGCCCTTCTCTTCACTTTATGAATGCCCTTCTGTTCTTTCCTCTCCTCTCTGGCGGCCCTTCTGTCTTCTCCTTCTCTGAATGCCCTTCTGTTCACTCCTCTCTCTGTATTCTCTTCTGTTCTCTCGTCTCTCTGCATGCCCTGCTGTCCGCTCCTCTCTGGAGGCTCTTCTCTCTTCTCTCTCCGAATGCCCTTCTGTTCTCTCCTCCCTTTGGATTCCCTTCTGTCTTCTACTCTCTCTGGATGCCCTTCTGCTCTCTCTGCTCTCCGGATGCCCTTCTGTCTTCTCCTCTCTCTGGATGCCCTTCTGGTCTCTCCTCTCTCTGGATGCCTTTCTGGTCTCTCCTCTCTCCGGATGCCCTACTGTTTTCTCCTCTCTCTGGATGCTCTTCTGCTCTCTCCTCTCTCTTGATGTGAAGACCTCCATACTCGGAAGACCCTTCCTCAAGCCTCTGGAAATCTCGACAACCCAACGATCACAAAAAAACCATACCTGGATGCAATCAGCAGAGGCTTTATTAGGGAAGTAAGCCGGTGGTCAAAACGACAAGCTCTTTAGCTCCAAGAGCAAGGTTTTTGGACCGGAGTGGTGGGTTACAGGGTCTTTTATAGCATGGGGTGGGGAAAGGAAGGCATTCTTTTGCACTTACATATGAATAGTTGCTTTTTTCTCGTGCTTACACATGAATGGTTGCTTTTTCGTATGGTTACACATGAATGGTTGTTTTAAAAATTTTGAACATAGCACTGGAAAGACCAAGGGAGGGGTAACCAATAACAGTGGAACATTTCAGAGGAATCTAGCCCAAATGATCTAGAGTCATGTGAAATCACTCTGCACACTCATTCTTCTCAAAAATGTGGTTTTTTACCATGCTATTGTGTCCTCTCCTGCCATTTACCAACTATTTCAGATTAACTATCTTTGCTTCTTCCTGCTATAGCCCCACCTAGATGGCAGCATCTTTTATCTGTGGTCAAGAATGTGTCTTCCTGCCCTGGGAAAGGCTTGAGGAATGTAATCCAGCAAGTGTCCTTCACCTGGAATGTGAAGGCCTGAAATCTTATTTTCAGTTCCCTGTTCTGTAAGGTGAAAAATCTACACATATTTAAAAAATGGCCTTTATAATTTTTCACGCTACAGATGCCCTTCTGTTCTCTCCTCACTTTGTATGCCATTCTGTCTTCCCATCTCTCGGGATGCTTTTCTGTTCTCTCCTCTCTATGGATTCCCTTCTGTTCTCTCCTAACATTTGATGCCCTTCTGTTCTCTTCTATCACTGGATGCCATTCTGTCCTCTCCTCTCTCTGGATGCCCTTCTGTCTTCTCCTTTATCTGGATGCATTTCTGTTTTCTCCTCTCTCTGGATGGCCTTCTGTCTTCTCCTCTCTCCCAATGCCCTTCTGTTTTCTCCTTTCTCCGAATGCCCTTCTGTTCTCTCCTCTCTCTGGATTCGCTTCTGTCTTCTCCTTCGCTGGATGCCCTTCTGTTCTGTCCTCTTTATGGATTCCCTTCTGTTCTCTTTTTTATCTAGATGCCATTCTGTCTTCTCCTCTCTTTGTATGGCCTTCTGTACTATTTTATGTGGATGCCCTTCTTTGCTCTCCTCTCTCTTGATGCCATTCTCTCTTCTCATGTCTCCCGATGCCCTTCTGTCTTCTCCTCTTTCTGGATGCCCTTCTGTCTTCTCCTCTCTCTTGATACCCTTCTGTTCTCTCCTCTCTCCAGATGCCCTACTGTCTTCTCCTCTCTCTGGATGCCCTTCTACTCTCTCCTCTCTCTGGATGCCCTTCTGTTCTCTCCTATCTCTGGATTCCCTTCTGTCTTTTCCTTTCTCTCTCAATGCCCTTATGGTCTCTCCTCTTTCTGGATGCCCTTTTTTTCTCCTCTCTCTGTATGCCCTTCTGTCTTCTCCTCTCTCTTGATGCACTTCTGTTCTCTCCTCTTTCTGGATTCCCTATTTTCTTTTCCTCTCTCTTGATGCCCTTCTGTCATCTCCTCCCTCTGGATGACCTTCTGTCTTCTCCTCTCTCCTGATGCCCTTTTGTTCTCTCCTCTCTCTGAATGCCCAGCTGTTCTCTCCTCTCTCTGGATTCCCCTCTGTCTTCTTTTTCTCTGGATGCCCATCTGTTCTCTCCTCTCTTAGGATGTCCTTCTGTGTTCTCCTCTCTCTGGATGCACTTCTGTTCTCTCCTCTTTCTGGATTCCCTATTTTTCTTTTCCTCTCTCTGGATGACCTTCTGTCATCTCCTCTCTCTGGATGACCTTCTGTCATCTCCTCTCTCCCGATGCCAATCAGTTCTCTCCTCTCTCGGGATGCCCTAATGTCTTCTCCTCTCTCTGGATGCCCTTCTACTCTCTCCTCTCTCTGGATGCCTTTCTGTTCTCTCCTCCCTCTGAATGCCCTTTTGTCCTCTTCTCTCTGCATGCCCTTCTGTTCTGTCCTCTCCCTGGATGCCCTTCTATTCTCTTCTCTTTGTGGATGCCCTTCTGTCCTCTCCTCTCTGTAGGCCCTTATGTTTTCTCCTCTCTCCGAATGCCCTTCTGTTCTCTCCTCTCTTTGGATTCCCTTCTGTCTTCTCCTCTCTCTGTATGGCCTTCTGTACTATTTTATGTGGATGCCCTTCTTTGCTCTCCTCTCTCTGGATTCATTTCTGTCTTCTTTTATCTTCCCAAGCCCTTCTGTCTTCTCTTCTTTCTGGATGCCCTCCTGTTCTCTGCTCTCTTTAGATGCCCTTCTGACCGCTCTTCTCTCTGGATGCCCTTCTGTTCTCTTCTCTCCCTAAATGCATTCTGTACTCTCTTCATTCAGGATGCCATCAGTCCTCTTCTCCATCTGGATGCCTTCTCTCTTCTCCTCTCTCTGGATGCACTTCTGTTCTCTCCTCTCTCTGAATTCCTTTCTGTCTTCTCCACTCTCTGGATGCTGTTCTATCCTCTCCTCTCTCTGTATGCCCTTCTGTCTTCTCCTCTCTCTGGATGCACTTCTGTTCTCTTCTCTTTCTGGATTCCCTATTTTTCTTTTCCTCTCTCTGGATGCCCTTCTGTCATCTCCTCTCTCTGGATGCCCTTCTGTCTTCTCCTCTCTCTGGATGCCCATCTGATCTCTCCTCTCTTTGAATGCCCTACTGTTCTCTTCTCTCTCTGGATTCGCTTCTCTCTTCTCCTTCTCTGGATGCTCTTCTCTTCCCTCCTCTCTCTGATTGCCCTTTTGACCTCTTCTCTCTGGATGCCCTTCTGTTCTGTCCTCTCTCTTGATGCCCTTCTCTTCTCTTTTCTATTGATGACCTTCTGTTCTGTCCTCTCCTCTCTGGAGGCCCTTCTGTCTTCTTTTTCTCTGGATGCCCTTCTGTTCACTCCTTTCTCCATATTCTCTTCTGTTCTCTCATTTCTCTGCATGCCCTGCTGTCTGCTCCTCTCTGGAGGCCCTTCTGTCTTCTCCTCTCTCCGAATGCCCTTCTGTTCTCTCCTCCCTTTGGATTCCCTTCTGTCTGCTCCTCTCTCTGGATGCCCTTCTGCTCTCTCCTCTCTCCGGATGCCCTTCTGTCTTCTCCTCTCTCTGGATGCCCTTCTGGACTCTCCTCATTCTAAATGCCCTTCTGTTCTCTCCTCTCTCCGGATGCCCTACTGTTTTCTCCTCTCTCTGGATGCTCTTCTGCTCTCTCCTCTCTCTTGATGTGAAGACCTCCATACTCGGAAGACCCTTCCTCAAGCCTCTGGAAATCTCGACAACCCATCGATCACAAAAAAAACATACCTGGATGCAATCAGCAGAGGCTTTATTAGGGAAGTAAGCCGGTGGTCAAAACGACAAGCTCTTTAGCTCCAAGAGCAAGGTTTTTGGCCCGGAGTGGTGGGTTAAAGGGTCTTTTATAGCATGGGGTGGGGAAAGGAAGGCATTCTTTTGAACTTACATATGAATAGTTGCATTTTTCTCGTGCTTACACATGAATGGTTGCTTTTTCGTATGGTTACACATGAATGGTTGTTTTAAAAATTTTGAACATAGCACTGGAAAGACCAAGGGAGGGGTAACCAATAACAGTGAAACATTTCAGAGGAATCTAGCCCAAATGATCTAGAGTCATGTGAAATCACTCTGCACACTCATTCTTCTCAAAAATGTGGTTTTTTACCATGCTATTGTGTCCTCTCCTGCCATTTACCAACTATTTCAGATTAACTATCTTTGCTTCTTCCTGCTATAGCCCCACCTAGGTGGCAGCATCTTTTATCTGTGGTCAGGAATGTGTCTTCCTGCCTTGGGCAAGGCTTGAGGAATGTAATCCAGCAAGTGTCCTTCACCTGGAATGTGAAGGCCTGAAATCTTATTTTCAGTTCCCTGTTCTGTAAGGCGAAAAATCTACACATATTTCAAAAAATGGCCTTTATAATTATTCACACTACAGATGCCCTTCTGTTCTCTCCTCACTTTGTATGCCGTTCTGTCTTCCCATCTCTCTGGATGCTTTTCTGTTCTCTCCTCTCTCAGGATTCCCTTCTGTTCTCCCCTAACATTGGATGCCCTTCTGTTCACTCCTCTCACTGTTTACCATTCTGTGCTCTCCTTTCTCTGGATGCCCTTCTGTCTTCTCCTCTCTCTGGATGCATTTCTGTTCTCTCCTCTTTCTGGATGACCTTCTGTCTTCTCCTATCTCCCAATGCCCTTATGTTCTCTCCTTTCTCCGAATGCCCTTCTCTTCTCTCCTCTCTCTGGATTCGCTTCTGTCTTCTCCTCTCTCTAGATGCCCTTCTATTCTGTCCCCTCCATGGATGCCCTTCTGTTCTCTTCTCTTTATGGATGCCATTCTGTCCTCTCCTCTCTGGAGGACCTTATGTTTTCTCCTCTATCCCAATGCTTTTCGGTTCTCTCCTCCTTTGGATAACCTTCTGTCTTCTCCTCCCTCTGTATGGCCTTCTCTACTATTTTAGGAGGATGCCCTTCTTTGCTCTCCTCTCTCTGGATGCATTTCTGTCTTCTCCTATATTCCCATGCCGTTCTGTCTTCTCCTCTTTCTAGACGCCCTTCTGTTCTTTCCTCTCTCTGAATGCCCTTCTGTTCTCTCCTCTCTCTGGATTCGCTTCTGTCTTCTCCTTCCCTGGATGCCCATCTGTTCTCTCCTCTTTCAGGTTGCCCTTCAGTTCACTCCTCTATCTAGATGCCCTTCTGTCATCTCCTCTCTCTGCATGGCTTTCTGTACTATTTTATGTGGATGCCCTTATTTGCTTTCCTCTCCCTGGATGCCCTTCTGTATTCTCATATCTCCTGATGCCCTTCTGTCTTCTCCTCTTTCTGGATGCCCTTCTGTCTTCTCCTCTCTCTGGATGCCCTTGTGCTCTCTCCTCTCTCTGGATGCCCTTCTGTTCTCTGCTCTCTCAGGATGGCCTAATGTCTTCTGCACTCTCTGGATGCCATTCTACTCTCTCCTCTCTCTGGATGCCCTTCTCTTCTCTCCTCTCTCTAGATTCTCTTCTGTCTTCTCCTCTATCTTGATGACCTTCTATTCTCTCCTCTTACTGGATGCCCTTCTGTTCTGTTCTCTCTCTAGATGCCCTTCTGTCCTCTACTCTCTCTGGATGGCCTTCTCTTCTCTTTTCTTCTCTCCTGGATGCCCTTCTATCCTCTCCTCTCTCAGGATGCCCATCTTTCCTCTTCACCATCTAGATACCGTCTCTCTTCTCCTCTTTCCATATGCTCTTCTGTGCTCTCCTCTCTCTGGAAGCCCTTCTGTTTTTTCCTATCTCTGGTTTCCCTTCTGTTGTCTCCTGTCTCTGGATTCCTTTATGTCCTCTCCTCTCTCCAGGTGCTTTTCTGTATTCTCTTCCATCTGGATGCCATTCTGTTTTCTCCTCCCTATAGGTGCCCTTTTGTACTATCATCTCTTGGCATGCCCTTCTGTCCTCCCCTCTCTGAAGGGCCTTCTCTTTTCTCCTCTCTCCGAATGCCCTTCTGTTCTCTCCTCTCTTTGGATTCCCTTCTGTCTTCTCCTCTCTCTCTATCGCCTTCTGTACTATTTTAGGTGGATACCCTTCTTTGCTCTCCTCTCTCTGGATGCAATTCTGTCTTCTCCTATCTCCCCATGCCCTTCTGTCTTCTACTCTTTCTTGATGCCTTTCTGTTCTCTGCTCTCTCTATATGCCCTTCTGTCCTCTCTTCTCTCTGGAGGCCCTTCTGTTCCCTTCTCTCCCTGAATGCCTTTTGTACTCTCTTCATTCTGGATGCCCGTCGGTCCTCTTCTCCATCTGGATGCCTTCTCTCTTCTCCTCTCTCTGGATGCCCTTCAGTCTTCTCATCACTCTGGATGCACTTGTGTTCTCTCCTCTTTCTGGATTTCTATTTTTATTTTCCTCTCTCTGGATGCCCTTCTGTCATCTCCTCCCTCTGGATGACCTTCTGTCTTCTCCTCTCTCCCGATGCCCTTCTGTTCTCTCCTCTCTCTGAATGCCCTTCTGTTCTCCCCTCTCTCTGGATTTGCTTCTGTCTTCTCCTTCTCTGGATGCTCATCTGTTCTCTACTCTTTCTGGATGCCCTTCAGTTTGCTCCTCATTCTAGATGCCCTTCTGTCTTCTCCTCTCTCATTATGGCCTCCTGTACTATTTTATGTGGATGCCATACTTTCCTTTCCTCTCTCTGGATGCCCTTCTGTCTTATCCTATCTCCTGATGCCCTTCTGTCTTTTCTTTTTTCTGCATGCCCTTCTGTCCTCTCCTCTCTCCCGATGCCCTTCTGCTCTCTCCTGTCTCTGGATGCCCTTTTGTTCTATCCTCTCTTCAGATGACCTACTGTTTTCTCCTCTCTCTGGATGCCCTTCTACACTCTCCTCTCACTGCATGCCCTTCTGTACTTTCCTCTCTCTGGATTCCCTTCTGTCTTCTCCTCGCTCTTGATGACCTTCTGTTCTCTCTTCTTTCTGGATGCCCTTCTGTTCTCTCCTCTCTCTGGATGCCCTTCTGTTCTCTCCTCTCTCTGGATGCTCTTCTGTCTTCTCCACTCTCTCTCAATGCCCTTCTGGACTCTCCTCTCTCTGGATGACCTTTTTTCTCTCCTCTCTCTGGAGTTCTTTCTGTCTTCTCTCTCTGGATGCCGTTCTATCCTCTCCTCTCCCCGAATGCCCTTCTGTTCTCTCCTCCCTTTGGATTCCCTCCTGTCTTCGCCTCTCTCCCGAAGCCCATCTGTTCTCTCCTCTCTGTAAATGCACTTCTCTTCTCTCCATTCTCTGGATTTGCTTCTGTCTTCTTCTCTGGATGCCCATCTGTTCTCTCCTCTCTCCGAATGCCCTTCTGTTCTCTACTCCCTTTGGATTCCCTTCTGGTCTCTCCTCTCTCTGGATTCGCTTCTGTCTTCTCCTTCTCTGGATGCCTTCTGATCTCTCCTGTCTCTGGATTCCCTTGTGTTCTCTTCTTTCTGGATACCCTTCTGTTCTGTCATATCTCTTGAAGCCCTTCTGTTTTCTACACTCTCTGGATTTCCTTCTGTTCTCTCCTCTCTCTGGATGACCTTCTGTCCTGTACTCTCTCTGTATGACCTTCTGTCTTCTGCTCTCTTTGGATGCGCTTCTGCTCTGTCCTCTCTCTGGATGCCATTCTGTTTTCTCTTCTGTCGGTATGTCTTTCTTTCCTCTCCTCTCTCTGGATTCCCTTCTGTCTTCTGCTCTCTCTTGATGCCCTTCTGTTCTCTCCTCTTTCTGGATGCCCTTCTGATCCCTCCTCTCTCCGCATACACTTCTGTCATCTCCTCCCTCTGGATGACCTTCTATCTTCTACTCTCTCCTGTAGCCCTTCTGGTCTCTCCTCTCCCCAAATGCCCTTCTGTTCTATGCTCTCTCTGGATTAGCTTCTGTCTTCTCCTTCTCTGAATGCCCCATGTTCTCTCCTCTTTCTGGATGCCCTTCTGTTCTCTCCTCTATCTAGGTGCCCTTCAGTATTCTCCTCTCTCTATATGGCCTTCTGTCCTATTTTATGTGGATGTCCTCTTTGCTCTCCTCTCTCTGGATGCCCTTCTGTCTTCTGATATCTCCCGATGCCCTTCTGTCTTCTCCTCCTTCTGTATACCCTTCTGCTCTCTCCTCTCTCTGGATGCCCTTCTGTCTTCTCCTCTCTCTGGATGCCCTTCTGTTTTCTCCTCTCTTTGGATTCCCTTCTGTCTTCTCCACTCTCTGGATGTCCTTCTGCTCTTTCCTCTGTCTGAATGCCCTTCTGTGATCTCCTCTATCTGGATTCACTTCTGTCCTCTCCTGTCTCTGGTTGCCCTCCTGTTCTCTCCTCTCTCTAGATGCCCTTCTGTACTCTCCTGTATCCAGATGCCATTCTGTCTTCTCCTCACTCTGGATGGCCTTCTGTTCTCTTTTCTGTGGATGCCCATCTGTCCTCCCCTGTCTCTGGATGCCCTTCTGTCTTCTTCTCTTTCTGGATGGCCTTTTGTTCTCTGCTCTAACTATATGCCCTTCTGTCTTCTTTTCTCTCTGGATGCCCTTATGTTCTCTTCTCTACCTGGATGCCTTTCTGTCCTCTCCTCTCTCTGGATGCCCTTCAGTCTTCTCCTTTCTCTGGATGCCCTTCTGTTCTCTCCTCTCTTTTCTGTTCTCTGCTCTAACTATATGCCCTTCTGTCTTCTTTTCTCTCTGGATGCCCTTATGTTCTCTTCTCTACCTGGATGCCCTTCTGTCCTCTCCTCTCTCTGGATGCCCTTCAGTCTTCTCCTTTCTCTGTATGCCCTTCTGTTCTCTCCTCTCTCTGGATGCCCTTTTGTCCTCTCCTCTCTCTTGATACCCTTCTGTTCTCTCCTCTTACTGGATTCCCTTCTATTCTATCCTTTTTCTGGATGCCCCTCTGTTCTTTCCTCTCTCCGGATGCACTTCTGCCTTCTCCTCACTCTGGATGGCTTTCTGTTCTCTCCTCTCTCTGGATGCATATCTGTCCTCTCCTCTCATGGAATACCCTTCTGTATTCTCCTCTCTCTGTATGCTCTTCTCTTTGTATGCTCTCCTCTCTTTGGATTCCCTTTTGTCTTCTCCTCCTCTCTGGATGCCCTTCTATTCTCTCCTCTCTCTGGATTCACCTCTGTACTCACCTCTCTCTGGATGCACGTTAGTCCCCTAATCTCTCTGGATTCCATTCTGTCCTCATCTCTTTTAATGCCCTTCTGTTCTCTCCTCACTCTGGATGCCCTAGAGTTCTCTCATTTTTCTGGATTCCCTTCTGTTCTCTCCTCTCTCTGGATGCCCTTCTGTCTGCTCCTCTCTCTGTATGCCCTTCTGTACTCTCCTCTCTTTGGATCCCCTTCTGTCTTCTCCTCTCTCTGGATGCCCTTCTGTTCTCTTCTCTCTCTGGATTCACTTCTGTTCTCTCCTCTATCTGGATGCCTTTTGGCCTCTCCTCTCTCTGGATTCCCTTCTGTCCTCTCCTCTTCCTAGATGACCTTATTCTCTCTCCTATCTCTGTATGTCCATCTGTCCTCTTCTCTCTCTGTATGTCCTTCTGTCTTTTCCTCTCTCTGGATGCCCTTCTGTTCTCTCCTCTCTTTGGATTCCCTTCTGTTTTCTTTGCTGTCTGAATGCCCTTCTGCTGTTACCTCTCTCTGAATACCCTTCTGTCTTCTCCTATCTCTGGATTCACATCTGTTCTCCTCTCTCTCTCTGGATGCCCTTCTGTGCACTCCTCTTGCTGGATGCACTTCTGTCCTCCACGGTCTCTAGATGCCATTCTGTCTTCTCCTCTTTCTGGATGCCCTTCTGTTCTCTGCTCTAACTAGATGCCCTTCTTTCGTCTCTTCTCTCTGAATGCCCTTCTGTTCTCTTCTCTCCCGGGATGCACTTTTGTCCTCCCCTCTCTCTTTATGCCCGTCTGTCCTCTTCTCCATCTGGATGCCTTCTCTCTTCTCCTCTTTCTGGATGCACTTCTCTTCTCTCCTCTCTCTAGAAGCCCTCCTGTCTTCTCCTCTCTCTGGAGGCCCTTCAATACTCTCCTCACCCTGGATACCCTTCTGTCTTCTCCTCTTTCTGGATACCCTTCTGTCCTCTTCCTTCTCTGGATGTCTTCAGTCTTCTGCTCTCTCTGATGCCATTCTATTTTCTCCTCTCTCTGGATGCCCTTCTGTCCTCTGCTCTTTCTGGATTCTCTACTGTTCTATTCTCTCTAGATGCCCTTCTGTCTTCTTTCTCTGAATGCCTGACAATTTTCTCCTCACTCTGGATACCCTTCTGTCTTCTCCTCTCTCTAGATGACCTTCTGTTCTCTCCTCTCACTGAATGCAATTCTGTCATCTCCTCTCTCTGGATGCACTTCGGTCTTCTCCTCTCTCTGTATGCCCTTCTGTTCTATCCTCTCTTTGAATTCCCTTCTGTCTTCTCCTCTCTCGGTATGCTCTTCTCTTCTCTTCTCTCCTCTCTCTAGATGACCTTCTGTCCTCTCTTCTCTCTGGATGCCCATCTGTTCTCTTGTCTCTCCGAATGCCCTTCTGTGCTCTCCACTCTCTGGATGCCCTTCTGTCCTCTCCTGTCTCTGGATGCCCTTCTGCTCTCTTGAATTCCCTTCTGTTCCCTCCTCACTCTGAAGGACCTTCTGTTCTCTCCTTTTTCTGGATGCCCCTGTAATCTCTCTGTATTCCCTTCTGTTCTCTCCTCTGTCTGGATGCCCTTCTGCTCTCTCATCTCTCTTAATGCCCTTCTGTTCTCTCCTCACTCTGGATGCCCTACAATTCTCTCATTTTTATGGATGCCCTTCTGTTCTCTCCTCTCTCTGGATGCGCTTCTGTCTTCTCCTCTCTCTGTATGCCCTTCTGTTCTCTCCTCTCTTTGGATCCCCTTCGGTCTTCTCCTCTCCCTGGATGCCCTTCTGTTCTCTCGTCTCTCTGGATGCCCTTCTGCTCTCTCCTCTCTCTGGATGCCCTTCTGTTCTCTTTTGTCTCGGGATGACCTTCTGTCCACTCCTCACTCTGGATTCCCTTCTGTCTTCTCCTCTCTCTTGATGCCCTTCTGTTCTCTCCTCTATCTGGATGCCCTTCTGTTCTCTCCTCTCTCCGCATAAGATTCTGTCATTTCCTCTCTCAGGATGCACTTCTGTTCTCTCCTTTCTCTGCATTCCCTAATTTTCTTTTCCTCTCTCTGGATATCGTTCTGTCATCTTCTCTTTCTGGATGACCTTCTGTCTTCTCCTCTTTCCCGATGCCCTTCTGGTCTCTTCTCTCCCCGAATGACCTTCTGTTCTCTCCTCTCTATGGATTCACTTCTGTCTTCTCCTTCTCTGAAAGCCCTCTGCTCAGTCCTCTTTTTGGATGCCCTTCTGTTGTCTCCTCTATCTAGGTGCCCTTCAGTCTTCTCCTCTTTCTGTATGGCCTTCTGTACTATTTTATGTGGATGTCCTTCTTTGCTCTCCTCTCTCTGGATGCCCTTCTGTCTTCTCCTCTTTCTGGATTCCCTACTGTCTTCTACTCTGTCTGGATGCCCTTCTGCTCTCTCCTCTCTCTGAATGCTTATCTGTCCTCTTCTCTCTTGGTATGCCCTTCTGTCTTCTCCTCTCTCTGAATGCCCTTCTGTCTTCTCCTCTAACTGAATGCCCCTCTGTCTTCTCCTATGTCTGGATGCCCTTCTGTCCTCCCCTCTCTCTGGATGCCCTTCTGTTCTCTCCTCTCTCTAGATGCCTTTCTGTTCTATCCTCTATCCACATGCCCTTCTGTCTTCTCTTCAATCCGGATGGCCTTCTGTTCTCTTTTCTGTGGATGCCCTTCTGTCCATCCCTGTATCTGGATGCCCTTCTGTCTTGTCCACTTCCTGGATGCGCTTCTGTTCTCTGCTCTAACTAGATGCCCTTCTGTCCTCTCTTCTCTCTGGATGCCCTTCTGTTCTCTTGTCTCCCTGGATGCACTTCAGTCCCCTTCTCTCTCAGGATGTCCTTCAGTCTTCTGCTCTCCCTGAATGGGCTTCTTACTCTCCTCTTTCTGTATTCACTCCAGTTCTATCATCTCTCTGGATGCCCTTCTGTTCTCTTCTCTTTCCGATGCCCTTCTGTCAACTTCTCTCTCTGAATGCCCTTCTGTCGTTTCCTCTCTCCGAATACCCTTCTGTTTCACCTCTCTCTGGATTCTCTTCTGTTTCTCTTCTCTCTGGATGCCCTTCTGTTCTCTTCTCTCTCTGGATGCCCTTCTGTTCCCTATTCTTTCTGGATGCTCTATTGTCTTCTCCTCTATCTGTATGCCCTTCTGTTCTCTCCTCCCTCTGGATGCCCTTTTGTCCTCTCCTCTATCTTGATACCCTTCTGTTCTCTTCTCTCTCTCACTTTATGCTCTTCTGTTCTCTCCTCTCTCTGGATTCACTTCTGTTCTCTCCTCTTCCTGGATGCCCTTCTGCTCTCTCCTCTCTCTGGATTCACTTCTGTTCTCTACTCTCTCTGGATGCACTTTTGTCCTCTCCTCTCTCTGGATGCCCTTCTGTTCTCTCCTATTTCTGGATGCCCTTCTGTCGTCTCCTTTTTCTGGATGCCCTTCTGTTCGCTCCTCTCTTCGGATGCCCATCTGTCTTCTCCTCTCTCTGGATGCCCTTCTGTCTTTTCCTTTCCTTGGATGCCCTTCTGTTCTCTCCTCTCTCTGGATGCCCTTTTGTCCTCTCCTCTCTCTTGATACCCTTCTGTTCTCTCCTCTCTCCAGATGCCCTTCTGTTCTCTCCTCTCTCTGGATTCCCTTTTTGTCTTCTCTTCACTCTGGATTCCCTTTTCTTCTCTCCTCTCTCTAGATGTCCTTCTGTCCTCTATTCTCTCTGTATGCCCATCTGTACTCTTGACTCCCCGGATGCCCTTCTGTGCTCTCCTCTCTCTGGATGCCCTTCTGTACTCTCCTCTCTCTGGATGCCCTTCTGCTCTCTCCTCTACCTGAATGCCCTTCTGTTCACTCCTCACTCAGGATCCCCTTCTGTTCTCTCCTTTTACTGGATGCCCCTCTGTTCTCTCCTCTCTGCGGATGCCCTTCTGCCTTCTCCTCACTCTGAATGGCTTTCTGTACTCTCGTCTCTCTGGATGCACATCTGTCGTATCCTCTCTCTTTATACCCTTCTGTCTTCTCCTCTCTATGTATGCTCTTCTGTTCTCTCCTCTCTTTGGATTCCCTTCTGTCTTCTTCTCCTCTCTGGATGCCCTTCTATTTTCTCCTCTCTCTGGATTCACCTCTGTACTAGCCTCTCTCTGATGCCTGTTTGTCCTGTAATCTCTCTGTATTCCCTTCTGTCCTCTCCTCTGTCTGGATGCCCTTCTGCTCTCTCATCTCTCTTAATGCCCTTCTGTTCTCTCCTCACTCTGGATGCCCTACAATTCTCTCATTTTTCTGGATGCCCTTCTGTTCTCTCCTCTCTCTGGATGCACTTATGTCTTCTCCTCTCTCTGTATGCCCTTCTGTTCTCTCCTCTCTTTCGATCCCCTTCGGTCTTCTCCTCTCCCTGGATGCCCTTCTGTTCTCTCGTCTCTCTGGATGCCCTTCTGTTCTCTCTTCTTTCTGGATTCTCTTCTGGTCTCTCCTCTCTCTGGATGCCCATCTGTCCTCTTCTCTCTTGTATGCCCTATGTCTTCTCCTCTCTCTGGATGGCCTACTGTTATCTCCTCTCTACAGATTCCCTTCTGTCTTCTCCTCTCTCTGGATGCCCTTCTGCTCTCTCCTCTCTCTGAATGCCCTTCTGTTCTCTACTCTCTCTGGATTCACTTCTGTTCTCTATTCTCTCTGGATGCCCTTCTGTTTTCTCCTCTCTCTAGATTCCCTTCTGTTCTCTCCTCTATCCACATGCCCTTCTGTACTCTATTCTCTCTGGATGCCCTTCTGTTCTCTTGTCTCTCAGGATGCCCTTCTGTACTCTCCTCTCTCTGGATGCCCTTCTGTCCTGTGTTCTCTATGGATGCTCTTCTGCTCTCTCGTCTCTCTGAATGCCCTTTCGTTCTCTCCTCACTCCGGATGCCCTTCTGTTCTCTTTTTTTTCTAGATGCCCTTCTGTTCTCTCCTCTCTCAAGTTGCCCTTCTGCCTTCTCCTTACTCTGGATGGCTTTCTGTTCTCTCCTCTCTCTGAATGCCCATCTGTCTTGTCATCTTTCTGTATGCCTTTCTGTCTTCTCCTCTCTCTGTATGCCCTTCAGTCTTCTTTTTTCTCTGTATGCCCTTCTGTTCTCTCCTCTCTCTTGATGCCCTTCTGTGCTTCCGTTTCTCTGGATATGATTCTGTGCTTTCCTTTCTATGGATACACTTCTGTGTTCTCCTCTCTCTCGATGCCCTAAAATTCTCTCTTCACACTTAGTACCCTTCTGTTTTCTCCTATCTCTGGATGCCATTCTGTTCTCTTCTCTCACTGGATGCCCTTCTGTCCTCTCATCTTTCTGGATGCACTTCTGTATTCTCATCTGTCTGCATGCCCTTCTGTCCTCTTCTCTCTCTGGATATTCTTCAGTCTTCAGCTCGCTCTGGATGCCCTTCTGTTCTATACTCTTTCTGGATTCTCTTCGGTTCACTCATCTCTCTTGATGCCCTTGTGTTCTGTACTCTCTCAGGATGCAGTTCTGTCCTCTCTTCTCTCTGTATGCCCTTCAGTCTTCTTAATTATCTGGATACCCTTCTGTTCTCTCCTCTCTCTGGATGCCCCTCTGTCCTCTCCTCTCTCTGGATGCTCTTCTGTTCTCTCCTCTATCTAGATGCCCTTCTGTCTTCTCCTCAATCGGGATGGCCTTCTGTTCTCTTTTCTAGTGGATGCCCTTCTGTCCTCTCCTATCTCTGGATGCCCTTCTCTCTTCTACACTTTCTGGAATGCCCTTCTGCTCTCTGCTCTCTCTAGATGCCCTTCTGTCCTCTCCTCTCTCTGGATAGCCAGTCTGTCCACTTCTCCATCTGGATGCCTTCTCTCTTCTCCTCTTTCCGGATGCCCTTCTGTTCTCTCCTCTCTCTGGAAGCCCTTCTGTCTTCTCCTCTGTCTGGATGCCCTTCAATTCTATCCTCACTCTGGATACCCTTCGGTCTTCTCCTCACTTTGGATGCAATTCTGTCCTCTTCTCTCTCTGTATGTCCTTCAGTCTTCTGCTCTCTGTAGATGCCCTTCTGTTCTCTCTTCTTTCTGGATTCTCTTCTGGTCTCTCATCTCTCTGGATGCCCTTCTGTTCTGTCCTCTTTCGGGATGCCCTTCTGTCCTCTCCTCTCCTTGGATGCCCTTCTGCCTTCTCCTCTCGCTGGATGCCCTTCTATTATCTCTTCTCTCTGGATGCCCTTCTGTCCTCTCCTCATTCTGGATTCTCTTCTGTTCTCTTCTCTCTAGATGCCCTTCTGTTCTTTCCCCTCTCCGGATGCCCTTCTGTCCTATCCTCTCTATGGATACACTTCTGTCTTCTCCTCACTCTGGATACCCCTCTGCTCACCCCATCTCTGGATGCTCTTCTGTCCTCTCCTCTCCCTGGATGCTCTTCTTCTCTCCTCTCTCTGGATGCACATCTGTCCTCTTCTCTCTCTGGATGCCCTTCTGTCTTCTCTTCTCTCTGGATGCCCTTATGTTCTCTTTTCTTTGTATTCCCTTCTGTTTTCTCCTCTCTCTGGATTCACTTCTGTTCTCTCCTCTCTCTGGATGCCCTTTTGTCCTCCTCACTCTCTGGATGATCTTCTGTTCTCTCCTTGCTCTAGATGCCCTTCTGTTCTCTCTTCTATCAAGATGTCCTACTGTCTTCTCCCTCTGCATGGCCTTCTATTCTCTTTTCTATGGATACCCTTCTGTCTTCCCCTTCCTCTGGATGCCCTTCTGTCTTCTCCTTTCTCTGGATGCCCTTCTGTTCTCTCCTCTCTCTGGATTCACATCTGTTCTCTCCTCTCTCTGGATGCTCTTTTGTCATCTCCTGTCTCTGGATGCCATTCTGTCCTCTCCTTGCGATGGATGCCCTTCTGCTCTCTCCTCTCTCTGGATGCCCGTCTGTCCTCTTCTCTCTTGTATGCCCTATGTCTTCTCCTCTCTCTGGATGGCCTACTGTTATCTCCTCTCTACAGATTCCCTTCTGTCTTCTCCTCTCTCTGGATGCCCTTCTGCTCTCTCCTCTCTCTGAATGCCCTTCTGTTCTCTACTCTCTCTGGATTCACTTCTGTTCTCTATTCTCTCTGGATGTCCTTCTGTTTTCTCCTCTCTCTGGATGCCCTTCTGTTCTCTCCTCTATCCATATGCCCTTCTGTCCTCTATTCTCTCTGGATGCCCTTCTGTTCTCTTGTCTCTCAGGATGCCCTTCTGTACTCTACTCTCTCTGGATGCCCTTCTGTCCTGAGTTCTTTATGGATGCTCTTCTGCTCTCTCGTCTCTCTGAATGCCCTTTCGTTCTCTCCTCACTCCGGATGCCCTTCTGTTCTCTTTTTTTTCTAGATGCCCTTCTGTTCTCTCCTCTCTCAAGATGCTCTTCTGCCTTCTCCTTACTCTGGATGGCTTTCTGTTCTCTCCTCTCTCTGAATGCCCATCTGTCTTGTCATCTTTCTGTATGCCTTTCTGTCTTCTCTCTATATATGCCCTTCAGTCTTCTTTTTTCTCTGTATGCCCTTCTGTTCTCTCCTCTCTCTTGATGCCCTTCTTTGCTTTCCTTTCTCTGGATACCCTTCTGTCTTCTCCTCTCCCTCGATGTCCCTAAAATTCTCTCTTCACTCTTAGTACCCTTCTGATTTCTCCTCTCTCTGGATGCCATTCTGTTCTCTTCTCTCACTGGATGCCCTTCTGTCCTCTCCTCTCTCTGGATTCACTTCTGTATTCTCATCTCTCTGCTTGCCCTTTTGTTCTCTTCTCTCTCTGGATATCCTTCAGTATTCTGCTTGCTCTGGATTCCCATCTGTTCTATACTCTTTCTGGATTCTCTTCTGTTCTCTCATATCTCTGGATTTCCTTGTGTTCTCTACTCTCTCGGGATGCCCTTCTGTAGTCTCTTCTCTCTGTATGTGCTTCAGTCTTTTTCTTTCTCTGTATGCCCTTCTGTTCTCTTCTCTTTCTTGATGCCCTTCTGTGCTTTCCTTTATCTGGATATGTTCTCATCTCTCCTCTCTCTGGATGCCCTTCTGTCCTCTCCTCTCTCTGGATGCTCTTCTGTTCTCCCCTCTATCTAGATGCCATTCTGTCTTCTCCTCTATCTGGATGGCCTTCTGTTCTCTTTTCTGTGGATGCCCTTCTGTTCTCTCCTATCTTTGGATGCCCTTCTCTCTTCTACACTTTCTGGATGCCCTTCTGTTCTCTGCTCTCTCTAGATGACCTTCTGTCCTCTCCTCTCTCTGGATGCCCGTCTGTCCACTTCTCCATCTGGATGCCTTCTCTCTTCTGCTCTTTCCGGATGCCCTTCTCTTCTCTTTTCTCTCTGGAAGCCCTTCTGTCTTCTCCTGTCTCTGGATGTCCTTCAATTCTATTATATCTTCTCTGTGGATGCTCTTCTGTCCTTTCCTCTTTCTGGATTCTCTTCTGTTTTCTTTAGTCTAGATGCCTTTCTGTTCTTTCCTCTCTCTGGAAGCCCCTCTGTCCTCTCCTCTCTCTGGATGCTCTTCTGTCTTCTCCTCACTGTGAATGGCTTTCTGTTCTCTCCTCTCTCTGTATGCCCATCTGTCTTCTCCTCTCAATTTATGCCCTTCTGTATTCACCTCTCTCTGTATGTCCCTTCTGTTCTACTCCTCTCTTTGAATTCCCTTCTGTCTTCTCCTCTCTCTGGATGCCCTACTGTTCTCTCCTCACTCTGTATTCATTTATGTTCACTACTATCTCTGGATGCCCTTCTAACCTCTCCTCTCCATTGATGCCTTTCTGTTCTCTCCTCTCTCTGGATGGCTTTCTGTTCTCTTTTCTCTCTGGATCCCTTCTGTCTTCTCCTCTCTCTGGATGCCTTTCTGCACTCTCTTCTCTGTTGATACCCTTCTGTCTTCTCCTCTCTCTGGATGCCCTTCTGTCCTCTTCTCTCTCGGTATGTCCCTCAGTCTTCTGCTATCTCTAGATGCCCTTCTGTTCTCTCCTCTTTCTGGATTCTCTTCATTTCTCTCATCTCTCTGGATGCCCTTCTGTTCTCTCCTCTCTCGGGATGCCCTTCTGTCTTCTCCTCTCCCTGGATGCCCTTCTGCTTTCTCCTCTAGCTGGATGCCCTTCTTTTCTCTCCTCTCTCTGTATGCCCATCTGTCCTCTCCTAACTCTGTATGCCCTTTTGTCTTCTCCTGTCTCTGTATGAACTTCTGTTCTCTCGTCTCTTTGGATTCCCTTCTGTCTTCTCCTTTCTCTGAATGCCCTTCTAATCTCTCAGCTTACTAGATGCACGTCTTCCTCCCCTCACTCTGGATGCCCTTCTGTTCTCTCCTCTCTCTGGATGCCCTTCTGTACTCTCCCTTCTCTGGTTGACCTCCTGTTCTCTCCTCTTTCTAGATGCCCTTCTGTTTTCTTCTCTATCTAGATGGTCTTCTGTTCTCTTTTCTATGGATGCCCTTCTGTCCTCTCCTATCCCTCGATGCCCTTTTCTCTTCTACTCTTTCTGAAGTCCCTTCTGTTCTCTGCACTCTCTAGATGCCCTTCTGTCCTCACCTCACTCTGGATGCCTGTCTGTCCACTTCTTCATCTGGATGAATTCTCTCTTCTCCTATTTCCGGATGCCCTTCTGTTCTCTCCTCTGTCTGGAAGCCATTCTGTCTTCTCCTCTCCCTGCATGCCCTTCTGTCCTCTTCTCTCTCTGTATGTCCTTCAGTCTTCTGCTCTCTCTAGATGCCCTTCTGTTCTCTCCTCTTTCTGGATTCTATTCTGTTCTCTCATCTCTCTGGATGCCCTTCTGTTCTCTACTCTCTCGGGATGCCCTTCTGTCCTCTCCTCTCTCTGGATTCAGTTCTGCCTTCTCCTCTCGCTGGATACCCTTCTATTCTCTCCTCTCCCTGGATGCCCTTCTTTCCTCTCTTTGTTCTGGATTCTCTTCTGTTCTCCTCCCTCCAGATGCCCTTCTGTCCTCTCCTATCTATGGAAGCCCTTCTGTCTTCTCCTCACTATGGATAACCTTCTGTTCACCCCATCTCTGGGTGCCCTTCTGACCTCACCTCTCCATGGATGCCTTTCTGTTATCTCCTCTCTCTAGATGCAGTTCTGTTCTCTCCTCTTTCTAGATGCCATTCGTCTTCTCCTCTCTCTGTATGCACTTCTGTTCTCTCCTCTCTTTTGATTCCCTTCTGTCTTCTCCTCTCTCTGAATGTCCTTCTAGTCTCTCAGCTTTCTGGATGCCCTTCTTCCTCTCCTCACTCTGGATGCCCTTCTGTTCTCTCCTCTCATTGGATGCCCTTCTGTCTTCTTCTTTTTCTGGATGCCCTTCTGTTCTCTCCTCTATCTAGATGCCCTTCTGTCTTCTCATCACTCTGTATGGCCTTCTGTACTATTTTATGTGGATGACCTTTTTCCTCTCCTCTCTCTGGATGCCCTTGTGCTCTGTCTTCTCTCTGGAAGAAATTTTGCCTCCTCCTTTCTCTGGATGCTTTTCTGTCTTCTCCTATCTACTGATGCCCTTTGTCTTCTCTTCTTACTGGATGCCCTTCTGTTCTCTGCTCTCTCTAGATACCCTTCTGTCCTCTTCTCTCTCTGGATGTCCTTCTGTTCTTTTCTCTCCCTGAATGCCCTTCTGCCCTCTCCACTCTCAGGATACCTGTCGGTCCTCTTCTTTATCTGGATGCCTCCTCTCTTCTCCTATTTATGGATACCCTTCTGTTCTCTCCTCTTTCTGGATGCCCTTCTGTTTTCTCCTCTCTCTGGATGCCCTTCTGTACTCTCCACTCTCTGGATGCCCTTCTGTCCTCTCCTCCTCTCTCTGGATGCCCATCTGTCTTCTTCTCTCTCTGGATGCCCTTCTGCTCTCTCCTCTCTCTGAATGTTGTTCTGTTCTCTCCTCTCTCTGGATGCCCTTCTGTATTCTCCTCTCTCTTGATTCCCTTCTGTCTTCTCCTCTCTTTGGATGCCCTTCTGTTATCTCTTTTTTCTGGATGCCCTTCTTTTCTCTCCTCTCTCCGGATGCCATTCTGTCTTCTCCTCTCTCTGGATGTCTATCTGCTCTCTCCTTTTCTAGATGACCTTTTGTTCTCTCCTCTCTCTGGATGCCCTTCTGTTCTCTCCTCACTCTATATGCCCTTCTGTCTTCTCCTCTCTCTGGATAGCTTTCTGTTATCTCCTATATCTGGATCCCTTCTGTCCTCCCCACTCTCTGGATGCCCTTCTTCACTCTTCTCCGTCTTGATGCCCTTCTGTCTTCTCCTATCACCTGCAGCTCTTATGTCTTCTCCTCTTTCTCGATGCCCCTCTGTTCTCTTCTCTCTCTAGATTCCCTTCTGTCCTTTACTCTATTTGGATGCCCTTCTCTTCTGTTCTCTACTGGATGCCCTTCTATTCTCTCTTCTCTCAGGATGTCTGTCTGTCCTCTTCGCAATCTAGATTCCGTCTCTCTTCTTCTCTTTTCAGATGCTCTTCTATGCTCTCCTCTCTCTGGAAGCCCTTCTGTTTTCTCCTCTCTCTGGATGCCCTTCTGCTCTCTCCTCTCTCTGGATCCCTTTGTGTCCTCTCCTCTCTCTGGGTGCCCTTCTGTATTCTCCTCCATCTGGATGCCCTTCTGTTTTCTCCTCCCTATAGATGCCCATCTGTACTATCATCTCTCGGCATACCCTTCCGTCCTCTCCTCTCTCTTGATGCCCTTCTGTTCTCTCCTCTCTCGGGATGTCCTTCTGTTCTCTACTCTCTCGGGATGCCCTTCTGTCCTCTCCTCTCCCTGGATTCCTTTCTGCCTTCTCCTCTCGCTGGATACCCTTCTATTCTCTCTTCTCTCTTGATGCCCTTCTTTCCTCTCTTCTTTCTGGATTCTCTTCTGTTCTCCTCCCTCCAGATGCCCTTCTGTTCTTTCCTCTCTCCGGATGCCCTTCTGT
>NW_023045723.1:52742-108062 GCF_011762505.2 Arvicanthis niloticus | reverse complement strand
TGTTCGCTCCTTTTTCTGGATGCCCTTCTGTTCGCTCCTCTCTCCGGATGCCCTTCTGTCTTCTCCATTCTCTGGATGCCCTTCTGCTCTCTCCTATCTCTAGATGCCCTTCTGTTCTCTCCTCACTCTGGATGCCCTTCTGTCTTTTCCTCTCTCTGGATGTGCTTCTGTCCTCTTATCTCTCTGGATGTCCTTTCATCTTCTGCTCTCTATGGATGCCCTTTTGTTCTCTCCTTTTTCTAGATTTTCTTCTGTTCTCTCATTTCCCTAGATGCCCTTTTGTACTCTCCTCTCTCCCGATGCCCTTCTGTTCTCTCCTGTTTCTGAATGCCCTTCTGTTCTCTCCTCTCTCTGGATTTGCTCTGTCTTCTCCTTTGCTGGATGCTCTTCTGTTCTCTCCTCTCTTTGGATGCCCTCCTGTTCTCTCCTCTTTCTGGTAGCCCTTCTGTTCTCTCCTCACTCCAGATTCCTTTCTGTATTCTCCTCTTTCTGGATGCCCTTCTGCTCTCTCCTTCCTCTGGATGCCCTTCTGTTCTCTCCTCTCTCCGGATGCCCTATTGTCTCCTCCTCTCTATGGATGCCCTTCTGCTGTCTCCTCTCTCTGTATGCCCTTCTGTTCTCTCCTCTCTCCAGATTCTTTTCTGTCTTCTCCTCTCTCTGAATGCCCTCCTGTTCTCTCCTCTTTCTGGATGCCCTTCTATTCTCTCCTCTCTTCAGATACCCTTCTGTCTTCTCCTTTCTCTGGATGCCCATCTGCTCTCTCCTCTCTCAGGATGCCCTTGAGTTCTCTCCTCACTCTGGATTCCCTTCTGTCTTCTCCTCTCTCTGGATGCCATTCTATCCTCTCCTCTCTCTGGATGCCCTTCTGTCTTCTCCTCTCTCTGGATGCACTTTTGTTCTCTCCTCTCTCTGCATGACCTTCTGTCTTCTCCTCACTCCCAATGCTCTTCTGTTCTCTCCTGTCTCTGAATGCACTTCTGTTCTCTCCTCTCTCTGGATTCGCTCTGTTTACTCCTTCTCTGGATACCCTTCAGTTCTCTCCTCTCTCTAGATGCCCTTCTGTTCTCTCCTCTATCTAGATGCCGTTCTGTCTTCTCCTCTCTCTGTATGTCCTTCTTTACTCTTTTCTGTGGATGACCTTCTGTCCTCTCCTCTCTCTGGAAGCCCTTCTGTGTTCTCCTATCTGCCAATGTGCTTCTGTCTTCTCCTCTTTCTGGATTACCTTCTAATCTCTGCTATCTCTTCATGCCCTTCTGCTTTCTCCTCTCTCTGGATGCCCTTCTGTTCTGTCCTCTCTCTGGATTTTCTTCTGTCTTCTCCTCTCTTTTGATGCCTCTCTGTTCTCCCCTCTTTCTGGATGCCCTTCTGTGCTCGCCTCTCTCTGAATGCCGTTCTATATTCTCTTCTCTCCTGATGCCCTTCTCTTTTTCCTTTGTCCCGATTTTCTTCTGTCTTGTCTCTCTGAATGCCCTTCTGTCCTCTCTTCTCTCTGGATGCCCTTCTGTGTTCTCCTCTCTCTGGATGCCCTTTGTTCTTTCCTTTCTCGGGATGCCATTCTTCCCTCTCTACTCTCTGGAAGACCTTCAGTCTTCTCCATCTGGATGCTCTTCTGTCCTCTCCTCTCTCTGTATGCCCTTCTGTCTTCTCTTTCCCTATGCCATACTCTTCTTTCGTCTCCCTGTCTTCCCTTCTGTCTTCTCTTCTTTCTGGATGCACTTCTGTTTTCTCCTCTCTCCGGATGCCCTTCTGTCTTATCCTCTCCATGGTTGCCCTTGTGCTCTCTCCTTTCTCTGGATGCCTTTCTGTTCTCTCCTCTCCCTGGATTCCCTTCTGTCTTCTCCTCTCTCTGGATGCCCTTCGGCTCTCTACTCTCTCTGGATGCCCTTCTGTCCTCTCCTCTCTCTGCATGTTCTTCTGTTTTCTTCTCTTTGGATGCCCTTCTCTTCTCTCTTCTCTCTCGATGCCCTTTTGTTCTATCCTCTCTACATAAACTTCTGTCCTCTCATCTCTCTGGATGCCCTTATGTTCTCTCCTCTCTGTGGATGCCCTTCTGTCTTCTCCACTAGCTTGAGGCCCTTCATTTCTCTCCTCTCTGTGGATGCGTTTCTGACTTCTTCTTTCTCTGGATGCCCTTCTGAACTCCAGTCTCGATGGATGCCCGTCTGATCTCTACTCTCTCTAGATGCCCATCTGTTCTCTCCTCTCTCTATATGCACTTCTGTCTTTTCCTCTTTCTGCATGGCTTTCTGTTCTCTCCTGTTTCTGGATCCCTTCTGTACTCTGCTCTCTCTGGATGCCCTTATTCACTCTCCTCTCACTGGATGCCCTTCTGTTCTCTCATCTCTCTAGATGCTCTTCTGTCTTCTCCTCTCTCTGGATGCCTTTCTGCTCTCTCCTATCTCTGGATGCCCTTTTGTCTTCTCCTCTCTCTGGATGCACTTCTGTTCTCTCCTGTCTCTGGATGACCTTCTGTCATCTTCTGTCTCCTGATGCCCTTCTGCTCTCTCATCTCTCCAAATGCCCTTCTGTTATCTCCTTTCTCAGGATGCCCTATTGTCTTCTCCTCTCATTGGATGCCTTTCTGCTCTCTCCTCTCTCTGGATGCCCTTCTGTTCTCTCCTCTCTCTGGATTCCCTTCTGTCTTCTCCTCTGTTTGGATGCTCTTCTGACCTCTCCTCTTTCTGGATGCCCATCTCTTCTCTCCTCCCATAAGATGCCCTTCTGTTTTCTCCTTTCTCTGGATGCCCTTATGCTCTCTCCTGTCTCTGGATGCCCTTCTGTTCTCTCCTCTCTCTGGATTCCCTTCTGTCTTCTCCTATCTTGGAATGCCGTTCTATCCTCTCCTCTCTCTGAATACCCTTCTTTCTTCTCCTCTCTCTGGATACACTTCTGTTCTCTCCTCTCTCTGCACGACCTTCTGTCTTCACCTCTCTCTCGATGCCCTTCTTTTCTCTCCTGTCTCTGAATGTCCTTCTTTTCTCTCCTCTCTCTGGATTTGCTCTGTCTTCTCCTTCTCTGGATGTCCTTCTTTTCTCTCCTCTCTCTAGATGCCCTTCTGTTCTGTCCCCTATTTAGATGCCTTTCTGTTTTCTCCTCTCTCTGTATGGCCTTCTTTACTCTTTTCTGTGGATGCCCTTCTGATCTCTCCTCTCTCTGGATGCCCTTATTTCCTCTCTTCTCTCTGGAGGCCATTCTGTCCTCTCCTATCTCTGGATGCCCTTCTATCTTTTCCTCTCTCTTGATGCCCTGCTGTCTTCTCCTCTCTCCAGATGCCCTTCTGTCTTCTCCTCTCTCTGGATGCCCTTCTGCTCTCTCCTCTCTCTGGATGCCCGTCTGTTCTCCACTCTCTCTGGATTCCCTTCTGTATTCTTCTCTCTCTGGATGCCGTTTTATCCTCTGCTCTCTCTGGATGCCCTTTTGTCTCCTCCTCTCTCTGGATGCACTTCTGTTCTCTCCTCTCTCTGGATGACCTTCTGTCATCTCCTGTCTCCCAATGCCCTTCTGCTCTCTCATCTCTCCGAATGCCCTTCTGTTTTCTCCTCTCTCTGGATTCGTTCTGTCTTCTCCTTCTCTGGATGTCCTTTTGTTCTCTCCTCTTTCTGGTTTCCCTTCTGTTCTCTCTTCTATCTAGATGCCCTTCTGTCTTCTCCTCTCACTGTATGGCCTTCTGTACTATTTTATGTGGATGCCCTTCTTTCCTTTCCTCTCTCTGCATGCCCTTCTGCACTGTCTTCTCTCTGGAGGAAATTCTGTCTCCTCCTTTCTGTGGATGCTCTTCTGTCTTCTCCTATCTCCTGATGCCCTTCTGTCTTCTCCTCTTTCTGGTTGCCCTTCTGTTCTCTGCTCTCTCGAGATACCTTCTGTCCTCTCCTCTCTCTGGATGCCCGTAGGTCCTCTTCGACATGTGGATGCCTCCTCTCTTCTCCTATTTACGGATGCCTTTCTGGTCTCTCATCTCTCTGGACGCTCTTCCGTTTTCTCCTCCTCTCTGGAGGCCCTTCTGTTCTCTCCTCTCTTTGGACGACCCTCTGTTCTCTCCTCTCTTTGGACGCCCTTCTGTCCTCTCCTCTTTCTGGATGCCCATCTGTTTTCTCCTTTCTTTGGATGCCCTTCTGTTCTTTCCTTTTTCTGGATGCCCTTCTGTTTTCTCCTCTCTCCGGATGCCCTTCTGTCTTCTCCACTCTCTGGATGCCCTTCTGCTCTCTCCTCTCTCTGGATGCCCTTCTGTTCTCTCCTTTCTCTGGATTCCCTTCTGTCTTTTCTTCTCTCCGGATGTGCTTCTGCCCTCTTCTCTCTCTGTATGTCCTTCCGTCTTCTGCTCTCTCTGGATGCACTTGTGTTCTCTGTTCTCTCTGGATTCCCTTCTGTCTTCTCCTCTGTTCTCTCCCCTTTCTGGATGCCCTTCTCTTCTCACCTCAATCTAGATGCCCTTCTGTTTCCTCCTCTCTCTGTATGGCCTTCTTTACTATTTTATTTGGATACCCTTCTTTCCTCTCCTCTCTCTGCATGCCCTTCTGCCCTGGCTTCTCTCTGAAGTAAATTCTGTCTTCTCTCTCTGGATGTCTTTCTGTCTTCTCCTATCTCCTGATGCCCTTCTCTCTTCTCCTCATTCTGGATGCTCTTCTGTTCTTCTGCTCCCTCCAGATACCCTTCTGTCCTCTTCTCTCTAGATGCCCTTCAGTTCTCTACTCTCCCTGAATGCACTTCTGTCCTATCCTCTCTCAGGATGCCCGTCAGTCATCTTCTTCATCTGGCTGCCTCCTCTTTTCTCCTATTTACTGATGCCCTTCTGTTCTCTCCTCTCTCTGGATGCCCTTCTGTCCTCTCCTCTCTCTGGATGCCCTTCTGTATTCTCCTATCTCTTTATGTTCTTCAGTTCTCTCCTCTCTCTGGATTCCCTCTTTGTCTTCTCCTCTCTCTGGATTCACTTCTGTAATCTCCTCCCTTTGGATGCCCTTCTGTCTTCTCTCTTGTGATGCTATTCTGTCTTCTCCTAAATCTGGATGACTTACCATTCTCTCCTCACTCTAGATTCCCTTCTGTATTCTTCTCTATATGGATGCCCTTCTGTTCTCTCCTCTCACTGCATGTCTTTCTGTCCTCTCCTCTCTCTGAATGCCATTCTGTATTTTCCTCTCTCCAGATGCCCTTCCGTCCTCTTCTCTCTCTGGATATCCTTCAATCTTCTGCTCTCTCTGATTGCCCTTCTGTTCTCTCCTTTTTCTGGATTCCCTTCTGTTCTCTCATTTCCCTAGATGCCCTTCTGTTCTCTCCTCGCTCTGGATTCTCTTTTGTCTTCTCCATTCACTGGATGCCCTTCTGTTCTCTCCACATTCCTGATGCCCTTTTGTCTTCTCCTCTCTTGGATGCCTTCTTCTCTCTCCTCTCTCTGTATTCCTCTCTGTTCTCTCCTCTCTCTGGATTACCTTCTGTCTTCTCCTCTCTCTGGATGCCCATCTGTACTCGTTTCTGTGGATGCGCTAGTTTCCTCTCCTTTCTCTGGATGCGCTCTGCCTTCTCTTCTCTCTGGAGGCCATTCTGTACTCTCCTCTATCTGGCTGCCCTTCTTTCTCTTCCTATCTCCCGATGCCTTTCTGTCTTCTCCTCTTTCTGGATGCACTTCAGTTCTCTGCTCTCTCTAGATGCCCTACTGTCCTCTACTCTCTCTGAATGCCGTTCTGTTCTCTTCTCTCCTGGATGCCCTTCTGTCCTCTCTTCTCTCAGGATTCCCATCTGTCCTCTTCTCCATGTGGATGCCTTCTCTCTTCTTCTCTTGCCAGATGCTCTTCTGTGCTCTCCTCTTTCTAGAAGCCCTTCTGATTTCTCCTCTCTCTGGATGCTTTCTGTTCTCTCCTCTCTCTGGATGCCCTTCTGTCCTCTCCTCACTCTGGGTGCCCTTCTGTATTCTCCACCCTCTGGATGCCTTTTGTTCTCTCCTCTCTCTGAATGCCATTCTTTACTCTCTTCTCGCTTGATGCCCTTCTGTCCTCTCCACTTTCTGCATGTCCTTCTTTCTTCTCCTCTATTTTGATGCTCTTATGTTCTCTCATTTTTCTGGATGCCCTTCTGTCTTCTCTGCTCTCTGGATTCCCTTCAGTTCTCTCCTATCGGTGGATGCATTTTTGTCTTCTCCTCTTTCTGGATGCCCTTCTGAACTCTCCTCTCCATGGATGCTTTTCTGATCTCTCCTCACTCTGGATGCCCGTCTGTTCTCTCCTCTCTCTAGATGCCCAACTGTCTTCTCTCGCTGGAAGATTTCTGTTCTCTCCTCTCTCTGGATCCCTTCTGTCATCTCCTCTCTCTGGATGTCCTTCTTCACTCTCCTTCGTCTGGATGCTCTTCTGTCTTCTCCTCTCTCTGGAAGCCTATCTTTCTTCTCCTATATCTCAATGCCCTTCTGTTTTCTCCTCTTTCTGGATGCCCTTCTGTTCTCTTCTCTCTCTAGATGCCCTTCTGTCTTCTCTTCTTTCTGGATGACCTTCTGTTCTCTTTATTCCTGGATGACCTTCTGTTGTCTCCTCTCTCAGGATGCCCCTGTGTCCTCTTCGCCATCTGGAGGCCATCTCTCTTCCCCCCTTTCCAGATGTGCTTCTGTGTTCTCCTCTCTCTGGAATCCCTTCTGTATTCTCTTCTCTCTGGATGCCCTTCTGTACTCTCCTCTCTCTAGATGCCCTTCTGTCCTTTCCACTCTCTGGGTGCCCTTCTGTATTCTCCTCAATATGGATGCCCTTCTGTATTCTCCGACCTCTGGATGCCCTTCTGTCCTCTCCTCTCTCTGGATGCCCTTCTGTCCTCTTTTCTCTCTGGATGCCTTTCTGTCCTCTCCTCTTTCTGGATGCCCTTCTTCACTCTCCTGTCTCTGGATGCCCTTCTGTCTTCTCCTCTTGCTGGAAGGATTTCTATTCTCTCCTCTCTCTGGATGTTCTTCTTTGCTCTCCTCCATCTGGATGCCCTTCTGTCTTCTACTCTCTCTGGATGCCCTTCTGTCTTCTCCTATATCCCGATGCCCTTCTGTTTTCTACTCAGTCTGGATATCCTTCTTTTCTCTCCTCTCTCTAGATATCCTTCTATCCTCTATTTTCTCTGGATGGCTTTCTGTTCTCTTGTCTCTCTGGATGCCCTTCTGTGCTCTCCTCTCTTTGGATGCACTTCTGTCCTCCTCTCTCTCTGAATGACCTTCTGTCTTCTCCTTTCTCCCTATGCCCTTCTTTTCTTTAGTCTCTTCCGATGCCCTTCTGCTTTCTCCTCTCTCTGGATGTCCAGCAATTTTCTCCTCACTCTGGATACCCTTCTGTCTTCTCCTCTCTCTAGATGCCCTTGTGTTCTCTCATCTCACTGAATGCCCTTCTGTCCTCTCCTCTTTCTGGATGCTCTTCTGTCCTCTTTTATCTCTGGCTGTCTTTTAGCCTTCTGCTCTCTCTGGATGTGCTTCTGTTATCTCTGCTTTCTGGATTGTCTCCTGTTCTCTCATCTCTCTGGATGCGCTTCTGTTATCTCTCTTCTCGGGATGCCCTTCTGTTCTCTTCTCTCTCTAGATGCCCTTCTGTCCTCTCATCTCTCTGGATGCCCTTATGGTCTCTCCTCTCTTTGGATGTCCTTCTGTCTTCTCCTCTCTCTGAATGCCCTTTTGAACTCTTTTCTCCATGGATGCCCTTCTGTTCTCTCCTCTCTCTGAATTCCCTTCTGAACTTTTCTCTCCATGAATTCCCTTCTCTCTTCTCCTCTCTCTGGATAGCTTTCTGTTCTCTCCTCTTTCTGAATCCCTTCTGTTCTCTCCTCTCTCTGGATTCCTTTCTGTCCTCTTCTCTCTCTGGATTTCCTTCAGACTTCTGCTCTCTCTGGATAGGCTTCTGTTCTCTCCTCTTTCTGGATTCTCTCCTATTCTCTAATCTCTCTGGATGCGCTTCTGTTATCAGTTCTCTCGGGATGTCCTTCTGTCCTCTTCTCTCTCTGGATGCCCTCCTGACTTCTCGTTTCTCTGGTTGCCATTATGTTCTCTCTTCTCATTGGATGCCATTTTGTCCTTTCCTCTGTCTGGATAACCTTCTGTTTTATCCTTTCTCTGAATGCCTTTCTGTTCTTTCCTCTCTCTGGATGCCCTTGTGTCCTCTTCTCTCTCTGAATGCCCTTCTGTTCTCTCCTCTGTCTGGATTCACTTCTGCCTTCTCCTCTCTCTGGATCTTCTTCTGTTCTCTTCGCTCCCTGGATGCCCTTCTGTCCTCTAGTCTTTCAGGATGCCTGTCTGTCCTCTTCTAGATCTAGATGCCTTCTCTCTTCTCCTCTTTCCGGATGCCCTTCTGTTCTCTCCTCTCTATGGAAGTCCTTCGGTTTTCTCCTTTTTCTGGATGCCCTTCTGTTCTCTGCACTCTCTTCATGCCCTGCTGTCTTCTATTCTCTCTGGATGCCCTTATGTTCTCTCCTCTTTCTGGATGTTCTTCTGTTCTTTTCTCTATCTAGATGCCCTTCTGTCTTCTCCTCTCTCTGTATGGCCTTCTTTACTCTTTTCTGTGGGTGCCCTTCTGTACTCTCTTCTGTCTGGATGTCCTTCTGCTCTCTCTTCTCTCAGAAGGCCATTCTGTCCTCTCCTCTCACTGTCAGACCTTCTCTTCTCTTCTCTCCCTGAATGCCCTTCTGTCCTCTCCTTTCTCAAGATGCCCATCGGTCATCTTCTCCATCTGGAGGCCTCCTCTCTTCTCCTATTTACGGGTGCCCTTCTGTTTTCTCCTCTCTCTGGATGCCCTTCTGTTCACTCCTCTCTCTGGATGCCCTTCGGTTTTCTCCTCTCTCTGGATGCCCTTCTGTACTCTCCTCTCTCTGGATGCCTTCCTGTCTTCTTTTCTCTCCGTATGCCCTTCTGTTCTCTCGATCTCCAGTTTCCCTTCTGTCTTCTACTCTATCTGGATGCTCATCTGTTCTATCCTCTCTCCGGATGCCCTTCTGTATTCTCCTCTTTCTGGATGCCCATCTGCTCTCTCCTCTCTTTGTATGTTCTTCTGTTCTCTTCTCTCTCCGGATGCCCTATTGTCTTCTCCTCTCTATGGATGCCCTTCTGCTCTCTCCTCTCTTTAGATGTCCTTCTGTTCTCTCCTTTCTCTGGATTCCTTTCTGTCTTCTCCTATCTCTTGAAGCCCTTCTGTACTCTCCTCTTTCTGGATGCCCTTCTGTTCTCTCCTCTATCCAGCTGCCCTTCTCTCTTCTCCTATCTCTGGATGCCCTTCTTTTCTCTCTTCTCTCTGGATGCCCTTCTGTCCTCTCCTCTCTGTGAAAGATCTTCTGTCTTCTCACTGGAAGACCTTCTGTCTTCTCCTATCTCCCGATGCCCTTCTGTCTTCTCCTCTTTCTGGATAACCTTCTGTCCTCTCCGCTCTCTGGATGCCCTTCTGTCCTCTTCTCTCTCTGGATGCCCTTCTGTTCTCTCCTCTCTCAGGATTCCCTTCTGTTCTCTCCTTCTCTGGATTCCCTTCTGTCTTCTCCTCCCTCTAGATGCCGTTTTATCCTCTCCTCTCTCTGGATGACCAGATGTCATCCTTTCTCCCGATGCCCTTATTTTCTCTCCTCTCTCTGAATGCCCATCTGTCCTCTCCTCTCCCTGGATTCGCTTCTGTCTTCTCCCTCTCTGGATGCCCTTCTGTTCTCTCCTCTTTCTGATTGTCCTTCTGTTTTCTCCTCTATCTAGATGCCATTCTGTATTCTCCTCTCTCTGTATGGCCTTATGTAGTCTTTTATGTGAATGCCCTTCTTTCCTCTTCTCTCTCTGGATGCCCTTCTGCTGTCTTCTCTCTGGAGGAAATTCTGTCTCCTCCTCTCTCTGGATGCCCTTCTGTCTTCTCCTCTCACTTGATGCCCTTTGTTCTCTCCTCTCAGGGGATCCCCTTCTTTGCTCTCCTCTCTCTGGATGCCCTTCTGTTTTCTCCTCTCTCTGGATGCCGTTCTGTACTCTCCCCTCTCTGGATGCCCTTCTCTCTCTTCTCTTTCTGGATGCCCTTCTTTTCTCTCCTCTCTCTGGATGCCCTTCTGTCTTCTCCTCTCTCTGGATGCATTTCTGTACTCTCCTCTCTCTAGATGACCTTCTGTCTTCTCCTCTCTCCCAATGCTCTTCTGTTCTCTACTCTCTCCGTATGCCCTTCTGTTCTCTCCTCTCTCTGGATTCGCTTCTGTCTTCTTCTTCTCTGGATGCCCTTCTGTTCGCCCCTCTCTCTGGATGCCCTTCTGTCTTCTCTCTCCCTATGTCCATCTGTTCTCTCGATCTCCAGCTTCCCTTCTGTTTCTCCTTTCTATGGATGCCCATCTGTTCTCTACTCTCTTCCGATGCCCTTCTGTCTTCTCCTCTTTCTGCAGGCCCTTCTGCTCTCTCCTCTCTATGGATGCCCTTCTGTTCATTACTCTCTTCGGATGACCTTCTGTCCTCTCCTCTCTCTGGATGCCCTTCTGTCCTCTTCTCTCTCTGAATGCCCTTCTGTCTTCTCCTCTCTCTGGATGCATTTCTGTTCTCTCCTCTCTCTGGATGACCTTCTGTCTTCTCCTCTGTTTCGATGGCCTTTTGTTCTCTACTCTCTCTGAATGCCCTTCTGTTCTCTCCTCTCTCTGGAATCGATTCTGTCTTCTTTTTCTCTTGATGCTGTTCTGTTCTCTCCTCTTTCTGGATGACTTTCTGTTCTCTCCTCTATCTAGATGCCCTTCTGTATTCTCCTCTCTCTGTATGGCCTTCTGTACTATTTTATGTGAATGCCCTTCTTTCCTCTCCTCTCTCTGAATGCCCTTCTGCTCTGTCTTCTCTCTGGAGGAAATTCTGTCTCCTTCTATCTCTGGATGCCCTTCTGTCTTCTCCTCTCTCTGGATGCCCTTTGTTCTCTCCTCTCACAGGATGCCCTTGTTCCCTCTCCTCTCTCTGGAAGCCCTTCTGTTTTCTCCTCCCTCTGGATGCCCTTCTGTACTCTCCCCTCTCTGGATGCCCTTCTGTCTTCTTTTCTCTACATATGCCCTTATGTTATCTCAATCTCCAGCTTCCCTTCTGTCTTCTCCTCTCTCTGGATGCCCATCTGTTCTCTCCTCTCTCTGGATTTGCTTCTGTCTTCTCTTTCTCTGGATGCCCTTATGTTCTCTCCTCTTTCTGGATGCCCTTCTATTCTCTCCTCTATCTAGATGCCCTTCTGTCTTCTCCTCTCTCTGTATGGCCTTCTGTACTATTTTATGTGAATGCCCTTCTTTCCTCTCCTCTCTCTGGATGCCCTTCTTCTCTGTCTCCTCTCTGGAGGAAATTCTGTCTCCTCCTCTCTCTGGATGCCCTTCTGTCTTCTCCTCTCTCTGGATGCCCTTTGTTCTCTCCTCTCAAGGGATGCCCTTCTTCCCTGTCCTATCTCTGGATGACCTTCTGTTTTCTCCTCCCTCTGGATGCCCTTCTGTACTCTCCTCTCTCTGTATGCCCTTCTGTCTTTTTCTCACTCCCTATGCCCTTCTGTTCTCTCGATCTCCACCTTCCCTTCTGTCTTCTCCTCACTCTGGAAGCCCATCTATTCTCTCCTCTCTCTGGATTTGCTTCTGTCTCCTCCTCTCTCTGGAAGCCCTTCTGTCTTCTCCTCTCTCTGGATGCCCTTTGTTCTCTCCTCTCAAGGGATGCCCTTCTTCCCTCTCCTCTTTCTGGATGCCCTTCTGTTTTCTCCTCTCTCTGGATGCCCTTCTGTACTCTCCCCTCTCTGGATTCCCTTCTGTCTTCTTCTCTTTCCCTATGCCCTTCTGTTCTCTCGATCTCTAGCTTCCCTTCTGTCTTCTCCTCTCTCTATGTGCCCATGTGTTCTCTCCACTCTCCTGATGCCCTTCTGTCTTCTCCTCTCTCTGGATGCACTTCTGCCCTCTCCTCTCTCTGGATGCCCTTCTGCTATCTCCTCTCTCTGGATGTCCCTTCTGTCTTCTCCTCTCTCCCTATGCCCTCCTGTTCCCTCCTTTCTCCTTAGGCACTTTTGTCTTCTACTCTCTCTGGATGCCCTTCAATCCACTCCTCTCTCTGGATGCCCTTTTGTCCTCTCCTCTCTATGAATACCCTTCTGTTCTCTACTCTCTCTGAATGCCCTTCTGTTCTCTAATGTCTCTGGATACCCTTGTGTCCTCTTCTCTCTCAGGAAGCACTTCTGTTCTCTCCTCTCTTTGGATTTCATAATTTTCTTTTCCTCTCTCTAGATGCCCTTCTGTGATCTTCTCTCTCTGGATGACCTTCTGTCTTCTCCTCTCTCCGATTCCCTTCTGTTTTCTCTTCTCTCCAAATACCCTTCTGTTCTCTCCTCTCTCTGGATTCGCTTCTGTCTTCTCCTTCTCTGGATGCCGTTCTGTTCTCTCCTCTTTCTGGATGCACTTCTGTTCTCTCCTCTTTCTGGATTCCCTATTTTTCTTTTCTTCTCTCTAGATGACCTTCTGTCTTCTCCTCTCTCGTGATGCCCATCTGTTCCCTCCTCTCTCTGAATGCGCTTCTGTCCTTTCTTCTCTCTGGATTTGCTTCTGTCTTCTCCTTTCTCTGTATGCACTTCTGTTCTCTCCTCTCTCTGGATGCCCTTCTGTTCTCTCCTCTCTCCAAATGCTCTTCTGTCTTCTCCTCTCTCTGGATGCCCTTCTGGTCTCTCCTCTCTCTGGGTGCCCTACTGTCTTCTCATTCTGGATGCCCTTCTGTTCTCTCCTATCTCTGGATGCACTTCTTTCCTCTGCTCTTCTGGATTTTCTACTGTTCTCTTCTCTCTGGATGCCTTTTTGTTCTCATTTCTCTGGATAACTGGTAATTTTCTTCTCACTCTGGGTACCTGTCTGTCTTCCTCTCTCTCTAGATTTTCTTCTGTTCTCTCCTCTCACTGGATGCAATTCTGTACTCTCCTCTCTCTGGATGCCATTCTCTCTTCTCCTCTCTCCAGATGCCCTTCAGTCCCCTTCTCTCTCAGGATGTCCTTCAGTTTTCTGCTATCTCTGGATGGGCTTCTGTTCCCTCTTTTTTCTTTATTCTTTCCAGTTCTATCATCTCTCTGGATGCCCTTGTGTTCTCTTTTCTCTCAGAATGTCCTTTTGTCCTCTACTCTATCTGGATGGCCTTCTGTCTTCTCCCTTCTCTGGATGCCCTTCTGTTGCCTCCTCTCTCTGTATGGCCTTTGTCCTCTCCTCTCTCTAGATACCCATCTGTTCCCTCCTCTCTTAGAAAGCCCTTCTGTATTCTACTCTCTTTGGATGCCCTTGTGTCCTCTTCTCTCCCTGGATGCCCTTCTGTTCTCTCCTCTCTCTGAATGCAGTTCTGTTCTCTGTTTTTTCTGATGCCCTTCTGTTCACTCCTCTTTTTGAATGCCTTTGTGTCTTTTCCTCTCTCTGAATGCCCTTCTGTTCTCTCCTCTCTCTGGATTCCCTTCTGTCTTCTCCTCTCTCTGGATGGCCTTCTGTTCTCTCTTCTCTCTGGATAAACATGTGTCCTCTTCTCTCTCTGGATGCCCTTCTGTCTTCTCCTCTCCGGATGCCCTTCAGTCCTCTTCTCTCTCAGGATGTCCTTCAGTCTTCTGCTCTCTCTGGATGGGCTTCTGTTCACTCCTCTTTCTGTTTTCTCCTCTATTCTATCATCTCTCTGGATGTCCTTCTGTTCTCTCTTCTCTCGGAATGCCCTTCTTTTCTCTTTCTTTCTGATGCCCTTCTGTCCACTCCTCTCTTTGAATGCCCTTGTGTCTTTTCCTCTCACTGAATGCCCTTGTGTTCTCTCCTCTCTCTGGATTTCCTTCTGTTTTCTCCTCTCTCTGGATGGCCTTCTGTTCTCTCTTCTCTCTGGATAACCTTCTGTTCTCTTCTCTCTCTGGATTCCCTTCTGTCTTCTCTCCGGATGCCCTTCAGTCCTCTTCTCTCTCAGAATGTCTTTCAGTCTTCTGTTCTCTCTGGATGGGCTTCTATTCACTCCTCTTTCTGTATTCTTTTCTGTTCTATCGTCTCTCTGTGTTGGGCCTAACACAAGGTCTAATCCCCATTTCACCTCCACCCTTCAGTCATGTACACAGGTGGAGGGCGTGAACAGGCCCTAGAGAGATTTATATACTAATGAGGTACCTGAAGGCCAGAGGTGGAGCCAATTAAACATTCCTCCCCAGCCCCTCCCCCTTCTCCCCTCCCCTTTTAACTCAGGTCGATCCTGGGTTTTGAGGGATATGCATCCAGATCCGTCCACCATCCGCCATGTGAATAAACCAGTTTTGGAAACCCAAGGGCTTCATCGTGTGTTGGGGCTGCGCCACTATGAGGAACCGTGAGGAGCCAGGGAGAGACTTTTAGTTAATGAACAGCCGGGCCCAACTTCCAGCTGGAGAAACCCAGAGCGTTTCCAGCTGACTACCCACAGCATGGCAGGAGGAACCTCGGGATCCCCAAGCCTTTTTTTTCCCCACATCTGGCGCCCAGCGTGGGGCCTTAGAAGCCACACAACCAAGCAGCTACCGATACCGCGAGAAGGGTAAGCCCCGAACTCTTGAAACAAACAATCTGTTTTTTCCTCCTGTGTTTCAGTCTGAAGCCATCGCGCGGATTTAAGTAAGCCAAGGGAGCTTTTGCTACCTCCTGGCCAGGGCCACTCTCTGGTGCTGGTTCAAGGCTTCCCTGACCTCTGCTTAAATCCCAACAGCCCACAACGGGCGTTGGCAAAGACTCAATCTAGACTCTCTCTAAAACAAAAAGAAATCTGGCGACGCAGCAGCCATTTAAAAGCCATAAGGGCGGCTGCCAGTTCTTAAATCTGCGGGAAGGCTTGGCGCTCTTGGACCATTGTGGAATCCCCCAAAGCCAATAGGCCAAGGGAACGTTCCCATTGGACAAGGCATTTCTCCTCTTTTCTATCATGGGAAACTCCACCTCACGTAAATGTTCACCCCAAGCCAGGCAAATATATTCTTTACTAAAGACCCATGGGATAAGAATAGGCAAAAAGCAAGCCTCCTTGTTTTGGGAGGAAGTCCTTCAGATAGCACCATGCATGGCAGAGGATAATATTTACAGTCCAGACTCTTGGAGCAAAGTAGCTTCCCTTATCAAAAACAGAGATAAAAAAACCCCTTGTGACTTTTTGCCGATCTTAGCTGCAATTCGGCAATGTATAAGACCATCAAAAATAGGACAGACTGAGAACAACACAGCTACTGGGGCCCCTCAGTTAAATGAACCCAAAAACCAAGGTCCCAAAAGTCACCTGGTTTCAGACCTTGAGGCCCTTACCCAACTAATAAGAGAAATAAAATCCATATACCCACCCCTTCCCCCTTATGCCTTGGAGGAAATGAAACCATGTGCTCCTCCTGTCCCTCCCTCCCCCATCCAAAGGCAAGGCTTCATTAAAATACCAAAGGAGCTTTCCCCTGCCTTCCCTCTTACCTCCCAACCAAAGAGAGATAAGTCCCCTCCCCCTCCTCTTAGCCGCAAAAGTAGCAGTCCTTCAAAATCCATAGATAAAACTCAAACTGCTCAAACATTCCCAGTTAATATCCACCCCACTCGAACTAAACCACTTAAATGGCACCCTATCCAAGCCTCCGACCTAAAAGAACTCAGGCAGGCAGTGAAGGAAGATGGCATTCATGCACCGTGGACAAAATCCCTCCTACAGAGCCATATTGCCAACTTAAACACCCCCCAAGATTGGAGAGATATTTGCCGTTCTGCCCTTCCTGATCCAATGTTTCTAGAATGGGAGGCGTATTATCGTGATGAGTGTCTTCAGCAAGTCAGACAAAACCAGGGAAGGGAAGATGACACTCCATGGGGTTTTAAAGAACTCTTTGGCCAGGAAGATTTCTCTACTGGGGCACAACAGGCAAGTCAGCCAACAGGCTACTATGACCAGGTCTGCCTCTGTGCCATTCAAGCCTGGAATAGGCTTACCCCACCTTCAGGGTCACAAGACCCTGCCCACTCCCTGCTCTCCCTTCATCAGAAGCCTGGAGAACCTCTATCTGATTTTATCTTCAGAACTAAAATGAGCTTAGAAAGAAAAATCTCCAACCCCACAGCTAGGGACCTTCTTCCTAAAACCATTGTTTGGGAAGGCATGACTTCTGAGTCTAGACTAGCCTGCCAGGGTCTCCGGAAGAACATCATGATAGGTAGATTGTGGCAACCAGAGAAATAGGAACTGCATCGCACCAGATCACATCCATAGCTCAGGCATTTGTGGCAGCAGTAAAAACAGAAGGAATCTGCTTCAAATGTGGGGAGACAAGACATTGGAAAGATGAATGCCCTACAACCTGCCATCTTCGGGGCCGGGAGACCCAGCGAGACCTCGAGCTCGCGTGTCCCCCACCCCGAGCCGCCCGCTGCGAGCTGGCCCCTCCGCAACCGCCACCGCGCTAACCAGTGCCTGGAGAGAGCAGAGAGGTGGCATGAGCAAGGCGGGCGAGGCCACCACCTGTGACACCACGCTCCCGCAGGCTGCTAACCCTGCGCCTAAGAGCCCTGCGGCCAGCGGCACGCCCCAGGCCCCGGCGCCAGCCGCGCCCCTCGTGGGGAGCCCTGGCAGAGATGCAGCCCCCGGACCCGCCCCGGCCTCTTCAACTCCCGTGGGCAGCGAGGACTCGGAGAAGAAAGTTCTCGCCACCAAAGTCCTTGGCACTGTCAAATGATTCAACATCAGAAATGGATATAGATTTATAAACCGAAATGACACCAAAAAAGATGTGTTTGTACACCAGACTGCCATCAAGAAAAATAATCCACGCAAGTATCTGCGCAGTGTGGGGGAGGGAAAAATTGTAGAGTTTGATGTGGTTACAGGAAAAGGGGGTCCTAAAGCAACAAATGTGACTGGCCCAGATGGAGTTCCAATAGAAGGGAGCCTCTATGCTGTACACCTTAGACCTCCCCATAATGCTGGTGAGATTAGACAGATTAAAGATGGAGTCCCCAAGGGAACACAACTCCTGGTCCATCAGAATCCAACCTACCGCCCGAGGTTCCGCAGGAGACCCGCTCACCCACTCATGAGCCCATATCGTTCCCTACAGGTGGTAGAGCCAGCTACAGGTGGTAGAGGCAGCACCAAGAGTGTTCTCCCCAGTTATTGCCCACAGAAAACCTCTCCCCGAAACTCCAGGACAGTGAGTAATTCCCAGCCTAGTTCACAAAACTAGGCAGGCTTCTTTCTGTCTCCCCCCTCTTTCTCCACGTGTTCCTTGTTAGCTTCTTCTAATTTTTAGCTACTGCCTAGTTCAAAAGACTAGGCCCCACCCTTTCTCCATGTGTTCCTGGTCAACTTCTCTACTTTAACTCCTCCTCTTTCTCTCTGTCTCTCCCTCTCCATGTGCTTTCCAGCTCAAGGGCAAGATGGCAGACCCCCTAGCCTCCACTTTGCCCATCCCCCAGCTCCAAAGAGAGGGCTCCTTCACAGACAACAGTAGTCTTTCAAGTCACAGTGCCTGCTGTGACCCTCCTAAAACTCCTTCCTTAGGTGAGAGATTCCTGTAGCCTTTCACTCTCTGACTCTTAGCTCTCTTATCAAGCCTAGGTATCTCTCCCTATAAACTTCAAGTTAGCTTTTTGATCCTTCTCTACAATTAAAATTTCTAATAAAAAGAAAGGTGGAATACAGGTCCTCTCTGCCAGAGCACCCAGACGCCACATCGCAGAACAAGGCCCCTCCCCACTGCTTCTAAACCCACCATACTGCTTCTCCCCAACAGGAGGGCCTGCAACAAATGTTCCTGTTTTTCAACCAAAAAATTTTCCTTTTCTTTCTAACAGGAACACCTAGAGCAACAATGCTTGTGTTTTTCAACCAAAATGTTTGTTAATTTTTTATTTTAATGCTGCCTTTTCTCTTTAATATTCGTGATATATGTCCAACATTATTTTTTTTCAACCTTTATAATTTCTTCAAGGTTTAAAAGCCATCTAATTTCCTTCCACAGTTAAGTCAACGTGCTGATCACCATTTCTTGAGTCTTAATTAACAACTAATTTCTTTTACAGGCAAACTGTTGCTGCCAATCCCAGATACAAAATTAACATTGTTTTTCTCCCTCAGCCATCCAAAAACAGACTCAAAGATACCTTCCAAGACTAAACTTTCCTCAAACACCTTTGCTTTTCCAGGATCTTAACGACAGGCCATAAGGTGCTTGTTCCCAAGCAATTTAATGCCCCATGTCCAGCCTACAGACATCTCCCTACCGGAGATGCTGCTTCCCTCCTGTGATTATCCTACAGGTATACCCACAGATCCAACAGAGTCCAGCCATCCTCTGGAACCTGCCTGAGATGCCAAGCTGCTTTCTCCCAGCCACCTCATCTGACTACAGACTCCAGAGACACGCTGAGATCCAGAGACATGCTGAGATCCAGAGACAGGGACCCCTCCTGGAACCTGCCAAGCTGCCTTCTTCCAGCCATCTCATCTGACTGAAGAACCCAAAACATGCTGAGATCCAGAGACCCACACCAGGCTCCAGAGATACACGCCAGAACCCAGAGATGCTCACTACAGAAGACAGATCCAGACCTTCCAGCTACAAATGAACTCTTTTGCCAAAGTCACATAACTAAAGTTACATGTTAGTGAGGAAAACATAATGTCTATTTAGATTAATCAGATGTCATTACCCTCAAACTATACAACCTGTATTTAATTGTTTCAATGATTCCCTGCCTTCCAAACCCTACCCTCAATTCCCACTACCCTTGATTGAGTTATGCTACACCCTCTGGCCTACCACCTCATCCAAAATTTTCACAAAAAAACAGTGAGATGTTGGGCCTTGAAGAGATGGTTTGGACATAGCCTGGTTGAACGGGCTTTAATCCCCGGAGACCCTTTTTAGGGACGGTAGGATGTTTAGCCCTGTTCCTAGGCCCACTTCCATGTGGTCCACATCTCTCATTAACACAGAGTTGCCCCTCCTTTTATGAAAGAAAAAAGGGTGGGATGTTGGGCCTAACACAAGGTCTAATCCCCATTTCACCTCCACCCTTCAGTCATGTACACAGGTGGAGGGCGTGAACAGGCCCTAGAGAGATTTACATACTAATGAGGTACCTGAAGGCCAGAGGTGGAGCCAATTAAACATTCCTCCCCAGCCCCTCCCCCTTCTCCCCTCCCCTTTTAACTCAGGTCGATCCTGGGTTTTGAGGGATATGCATCCAGATCCGTCCACCATCCGCCATGTGAATAAACCAGTTTTGGAAACCCAAGGGCTTCATCGTGTGTTGGGGCTGCGCCACTATGAGGAACCGTGAGGAGCCAGGGAGAGACTTTTAGTTAATGAACAGCCGGGCCCAACTTCCAGCTGGAGAAACCCAGAGCGTTTCCAGCTGACTACCCACAGCATGGCAGGAGGAACCTCGGGATCCCCAAGCCTTTTTTTTCCCCACATCTCTGGATGCCCTTCTGTTCTCTCTTCTCTAGGGATGTCCTTTTGTCCTCTCCTCTCTCTGGATGCCCTTCTGTCTTCTCCTTTCTCTGTATGTTCTTCTCTTCTCTTCTCTCCTCTCTGGATGCCCTTTTGTCCTCTCCACTCTCTTGATACTCTTCTGTTCTCTCCTCTCTCTGGATGCCCTTCTGTCTTCTCCTCTCACTAGATTCCTTTCTGTTCTTTCCTCCCATTGGATGCAATTCTGTCTTTGCTCTCTCTGGATGCCCTCCTGTCTTCTCCTCTCTCTGGATGCCATTCTGTCCCCTTCTCTCTCAGGATGTCCTTCAGTATTCTGCTCTCTATGTTTGCCCTTCTGTTCTCACCTCTTTCTGTATTCTCTCCTGTTCTATCATCTCTCTGGATGCCCTTCTGTTCTCTCTTTTCTCGGGATGTCCTTTTGTCATATCCTCTCTCTGGATTCCCTTCTGTCTTCTTTTTTCTATGGATGACCCTCTGTTATCTCCTCTCTCTGGATGCCCTTTTGTCCTGTCCTCTCTCTTCATACCATTCTGTACTCTCCTCTCTCTGGATACCTTTCTGTCTTCTCCCCTCTCAGGATGACCTTTAATTCTATCCTCACTCTGGATACCCTTCTGTCCTATTCTCTCTATGTATGTCCTTCAGTATTCTGCTTTCTCTAGATGCCCTTGTGTTCTCTCCTCTTTCTGGATTCTCATCTGTTCTCTCATCTCTCTGGATGTCCTTGTTTTGTCTCCTCTCTATGGATACCCTTCTGTACTCTCCTCATCCTGAATGCCCTTCTGTCTTCTCCTCTCTCTGGATGCCCTTCTGTTCTCTCCTCACTTTGGATTCCCTTCTGTCTTCTCCTCTTTCTGCATGCCCTTCTGCTCTTTCCTCTCTCTGAATGTCCTCTGTTTTCTCTTTTCCATGGGTTCACTTCTGTTCTCACTTCTCTCTGGATGCTCTTCTGTCCTCCCCTCTCTCTGGATGCCCTTCTGTTCTCTCCTCTCTCTGGATGCCCTTTTGTCATCTCCTCTCTCTTGATACCCTTCTGTTCTCTCCTTTCTCTGGATGCCCTTCTGTTCTCTCCTCTCTCTGGATTCCCTTTTTGTCTTCTCCACTCTCTGGATGCCCTTCTCATTTCTCCTATCTCTGGATGCCTTTTGGCCTCTCCTCTCTCAGGATGCCCTTCTGTCCTCTCCTCTTCCTGGATGCCCTTATGCTCTCTCCTCTCTCTGGATGCCCATAGGTCCTCTTCTCTCCCTGTATGCCATTCTGTCTTCTCTTCTCTCTGGATGCCCTTCTGTTCTCTCCTCTCTCTGGATTCACCTCTCTACTCGCTTCTCTCTGGATGCCCGTTTGTCCTCTAATCTCTCTGGATTCCCTTCTGTCCTCCTCTCTGTCTGGATGCCCTTCTCCTCTCTCATCTCTCTTAATGCCCTTCTGTTCTCTCCTCATTCTGGATGCCCTACAGTTCTTTCATTTTTCTGTATGCCCTTCTGTTCTCTCCTCTCTCTGGATGCCCTTCTGTCTTCTCCTCTCTCTGGATGCCCTTCTGTTCTCTCCTCTCTTTGGATCCCCTTCTGTCTTCTCCTCTCTCTCGATGCCCTTCTGTTCCCTCCTCTCTCTGGATTATCTTCTGTTCTCTCCTCTCTCTGGATGCCTTTTGGCCTCTGCTCTCTCTGGATGCCCTTCTGTCCTCTCCTCTTCCTGGATGCCCTTGTGCTCTCTCCTCTCTCTTGATGCCCATCTGTCCTCTTCTCGCTCTGTATGCCCTTC
Source organism: Arvicanthis niloticus (assembly GCF_011762505.2). Classification (NCBI taxonomy): domain Eukaryota; kingdom Metazoa; phylum Chordata; class Mammalia; order Rodentia; family Muridae; genus Arvicanthis; species Arvicanthis niloticus. The sequence goes on along the minus strand of NW_023045723.1, from coordinate 86,925 downwards.
TGTCTTCTCCTCTCTCTGAATGCCCTTCTATCTTCTACTGTAACTGAATGCCCTTCTGTCTTCTCCTCTCTCTGAATGCCCTTCTGTCTTCTCCTCTGACTGGTTTCCCTTCTGTTCTCTCCTCTCTCTGGATGCCCTACTGTCCTCCCCTCTCTCTGGATGCCCTTCTATTCTATCCTTTCTCTAGTTGCCTTTCTGTTCTCTACTCTATCCAGATGCGCTTCTGTCTTCTTCTCAATCTGGATGGCCTTCTGTTCTCTTTTCTGTAGATGCCCTTTTGTCCTCTGCTGACTCTAGATGGCCTTCTGTCTTGTCCTCTTTCTGGTTGCTCTTTTGTTCTCTTCTCTAACTAGATGCCCTTCTCTCCTCTCTTCTCTCTAGATGCCCGTCTGTCCTCTTCTCCATCTGGATGCCTTCTCTCTTCTCCTCTTTGTGGATGAACTTCTCTTCTCTCCTCTCTGTAGAAGCCCTTCTGTCTTCTCCTCTATCTGGAGGCCCTTCAATTCTCTCCTCACCCTGGATACTCTCCTGTCTTCTCCTCTCTATGGATACCCTTATGTCCTCTTCATTCTCTGGATGTCCTTAAGTCTTCTGCTCTCTCTGGATGCCCTTCTGTTCTCTCCTCTTTCTGGATTCTCTTCTGTTCTCTTTTCTCTCTGGATGCCTTTCTGTTCTCACCTATCTCTGGATGCCCTTCTGTACTCTCCTCTCTCCGGATGCCCTTTTGCCTTCTCCTCTTGCAGGATGCCATTTCTGTACTCTCTTCTCTCTTGATGTTGTTCTGTCTTCTCCTCTCTCTGGATGCCCTTCTGTCCTCTGCTCTTTCTGGATTCTCTACTGTTCTCTTCTCTCTAGATGCCCATCTGTCTTCTCCTTTCTCTGGATGCCTGACAATTTTCTCCTAACTCTGGATACCCTTCTGTTTGCTCCTCTCTATAGATGACCTTCATTCTCTCCTCTCACTGGATGCAATTCTGTCATCTCCTCTCTCTGGATGCCCTTCTGTCTTCTCCTCTCTAAAGATGACCTTCAGTCCCCTTCTCTCTCAGGATGTCCTTCAGTCTTCTGCTCTCTCTGGATGGGCTTCTGTTCTTTCCTTTCTGTATTCTCTCCAGTTCTATCATCTCTCTGGATGCCCTTCTTTTCTCTCTTCTCTCGGGATGGACTTTTGTCCTCTACTCTCTCTGGATACCCTTCTGTCTTCTGTATCTGAATGCCCTTCTGTTCTCTCCTCTCTATAGATGCCCTCTGTATTCTCCTCTCTCTGGATGTCCTTGTGTCCTCTTCTCTATCTGGATGCCCTTCTGTTCTCTTCTCTTTCTGATGCCCTTCTGTCCACTCCTCTCTCTGGACGCCCTTCTGTCGTCTCCTCTCTCTGAATGCCCTTCTGTTTCGCCTCTCTCTGGATTCCCTTCCGTTTTTTCCTCTCTCTGGATGCCCTTCTGTTATCTCCTCTTTCTGGATGCCCTTCTATTCTCTCCTCTTTCAGGATGCCCTTCAGTAGTCTCCTTTTTCTGGCTGCCCTTCTGTTCTCTCCTCTCTTTGGATGTCCTTCTGTCTTCGATCTCTCTGGATGCCCTTCTGTCTTCGGATCTCTCTGGATGCCCTTCTGTTCTCTCCTCTCTTTTGATCCCCTTCTGTCTTCTCCTCTCTCTGGATGCCCTTCTGTTCTCTCCTCTCTCTGGATTCACTTCTGTTCTCTCCTCTCTGGATGCCTTTTAGCCTCTCCTCTCTCTGGATGCCCTTCCGTCCTCTCCTCTTCCTGGATTCCCTTATGCTCTCTCCTCTCTCTGGATGCCCATCGGTCCTCTTCTCTCTCTCTATGTCATTCTGTCTTCTCCTCTCTCTCTGGATGCCCTTCTTTCTCTTCTCTCTTTGGATTTTCTTCTGTCTTCTATTCTGTCTGGATGCCCTTCTGCTGTTTCCTCTGTCTGAATGCCTTTCTTTCTTCTCCTCTGACTAGTTTCCCTTCTGTTCTCTCCTCTCTCTGGATGCCCTTCTGTTCTCTCCTCTATCCAGATGCACTTCTGTCTTCTCCTCACTCTGGATGACATTCTGTTCTCTTTTCTGTGGATTCCCTTCTGTCCTCCCCTGTCTCTAGATGCTCTTCTGTCTTCTTCTCTTTCAGAATGTCCTTCTGTTCTCTGCTCTAACTAGATGCCCTTTTTTTCATTTCTTCTCTCTGGATGCCCTTCTGTCCTATTCGTTCTCTGGATGTACTTCAGTCTTCTGCTCTCTCTGGATGCCTTTCTGTTCTCTCCTCTTTCTGGATTCTCTTCTATGCTCTCTTCTCTCTGGATGCCTTTCTGTTCTCAACTTTCTCTAGATGCCCTTCTGTACTCTCCTCTCGCTGGATGTCCTTTTGCCTTCACCTATCACTGCATGCCATTCTATTTTCTCCTCTCGCTGGATGCCCTTCTGTCCTCTGCTCTTTCTGGATTCTCTACTTTTCTCTTCTCTCTAGATGCCTTTCTGTTTTCTCCTTTCTCTGGATGACTGACAATTTTCTCCTCACTCTGGATACCCCTCTGTCTTCTCCTCTCTCTAGATACCCTTCTGTTCTCTCCTCTCTCTGGATGCAATTCTGTCATCTCCTCTCTCTGGATGCCCTTCTGTCTTCTCCTATCTCTGGATGCCGTTCAGTCCTCTTCTCTGTCAGGATGTCTTTCAGTCTACTGCTCTCTCTGGATGGGCTGCAGTTCTTTCCTCTTTCTGTTTTCTCTCCTCTTCTATCATCTCTCTGGATGCCCTTCTGTTCCTACTTCTCTCGGGATGTCCTTTGTCCTCTCCTCTCTCTGGATGCCCTTCTGTCTTCTCCTTTCTCTGGATGCTCTTCTGTTCTCTCCTCTCTCTGGATGCCCTTTTGTCCTCTCCTCTCTCTTGATACCCTTCTGTTCTCTCCTCTCTCTGGATTCACTCTGTTCTCTACTCTCTCTGGATGCCCATCTGTACTCTTCTCTCTCTGTATGCCCTTCTGACTTCTCCTCTCTCTGAATGCCCTTCTGTCTTCTTCTCTCTCTTAATGCCCTTCTGTCTTTTCCTCTGTCTTGATGCCCTTCTGTCCTCCCCTATCTCGGGATGGGATGCCCTTCTGTTCTCTCCTTTCTCTAGATGCCTTTCTGTTCTCTCCTCTATCCAGATGCCCTTCTGTCTTCTCCTCACTCTGGATGGCCTTCTGTTCTCTGCTCTAACTAGATGCCTTTCTATACTCTCTTCTCTCTGGATGCCATTCTGTCCTTTCATCTCTCTAGATGCCCATCGGTCCTCTTCTCCATCTGGATGCCTTCTCTCTTCTCCTCTTTCGGGATGCACTTCTGTTCTATCCTCTCTCTAGAAGCTCTTCTGTCTTCTCTCTCTGGATGCCCTTCAATTTTCTCCTCACCCTGGATAACCTTCTTTCTTCTCCACTCCCTGGATGCCCTTCTGTTCTCTCCTCTTTCTGGATTCTCTTCTGTTCCCTCTTCTTTCTGAATGCCTTTCTGTTCTCAACTCTCTCGGGATGCCCTTCTGTACTCTCCTCTCTCCGGATGCCCTTCTGCCTTCTCCTCTTGCTGGATGCCATTTCTGTCCTCTCTTCTCTCTTGATACTCTTCTGTCCTCTGCTCTTTCTGGATTCTCTACTGCTCTATTCTCTCTAGATGCCCTTCTGTCTTCTCCTTTCTCTGGATGCCTGACAATTTTCTCCTCACTGTTTATACCCTTCTGTTTTCTCCTCTCTCTAGATGACCTTCTGTTCTCTCCTTTCACTGGATGCAATTCTGTCACCTCCTCTCTCTGGATGCCCTTCTGTCTTCAACCCTCTAAGGATTCCCTTCAGTCCCCTTCTCTCTCAAGGTTTCCTTCAGGCTTCTGCTCTCTCTGGATGGGCTTCTGTTCTCTCCTCTTTCTGTATTCTCTTCAGTTCTATCATCACTCTGGATGCCCTTCTGTTCTCTCTTCTCTCGGGATGTCCTTTTGTCCTCTCCTCTCTCTGGATGCCCTTCTGTCTATATCTCTGGATGCCCTTCTCTTCTCTCCTCTCTCTAGATGCCCTTTTGTCCTCTAATCTCTCTTCATACCCTTCTGTTCTCTCCTCTCTCTAGAAGCTCTTCTCCTTTCTCTGGATGCCCTTCAATATTCTCCTAACCCTGGATACCCTTCTGTTTTCTCCTCTCCCTGCATGCCCTTCTGTTCTCTCCTCTTACTGGATTCTCTTCTGTTCTCTCTTCTCTCTGGATGCCTTTCTGTTCTCAACTATCTTGGGATGCCCTTCTGTACTCTCCTCTCTCCGGATGCCCTTGTGCCTTCTCTTATCGCTGCCCTTCTATTCTCTCCTCTCGCTGCATGCCCTTATGGCCTCTGCTCTTTCTGGATTATCTACTGTTCTCTTCTCTCTAGATGCCCTTCTGTCTTCTCTTTTTCTGGATGCCTGACAATTTTCTCCTCACTCTGGATACCCTTCTGTCTTCTTTACTCTCTAGATGATTTCTGTTCTCTCCTCTCACTGGATGAAATTCTGTCATCTCCTCTCTCTTGATGCCCCTCTGTCTTCAACTCTCTAAGGATACCCTTCAGTCCCCTTCTCTCTCAGGATGTCTTTCAGTCTTCTGCTCTCTATGTATGGGCTTCTGTTCTCTCCTCTTTCTGTATTCTCTCCAGTTCTATCATCTCTCTGGATGCCCTTCTGTTCTCTCTTCTCTTGGGATGTCCTTTTGTCCTCTCCTCTCACTGGATGCTCTTCTGTCTTCTCTTTTCTCTGGATGCACTTCTGTTCTTTCCTCTCTCTGGATGCCCTTTTGTCCTCTAATCTCCCTTGATACCCTTCTGTTCTCTCCTCTCTCTGGATGCCCTTCTGTATTCTCCTCTCTCTGGATGCCCTTGTGTCCTCTTCTCTCTCTGGATGCCCTTCTGTTCTCTTCTCTTTCCGATGCCTTTCTGTCCACTCCTCTCTCTGGATGCCCTTCTGTCTTTTCCTCTCTCCAAATGCCCTTCTATTTCACCTCTCACTGGATTCCCTTCTGTCTTCTCCTCTCTCTGGATGCCCTTCTGTTCTCTCCTCTTTCTGGATGCTCTTCTGTCATCTCCTTTTTCTAGATGCCTTTATGTTCTCTCCTCTCTTTGGATGCCCTTCTATATTCTCCACTCTCTGGATGCCCTTCTGTCTTCTCCTCTCTCTAAATGCCCTTCAATTTTATCCTCACTCTGGATTCCCTTCTGTCTTCTCCTCTCTCTGGATGCCCTTCTGTCCTCTTAGCTCTCTGTATGTCCTCCAGTCTTGTCCTCTCTCTAGATGCCCTTCTGTTATATCCTCTTTCTTGATTCTCTTCTGTTCTCTCTTCTCTAGACGCACATCTGTTCTTTCCTCTCTCTGGATGACCTTCTGTCCTCCACTCTCAATGGATGCTCTTCTGTCTTCTCCTCACTCTGGATGCCCTTCTGTTCTCTCGTATTTCTGGATGACCTTCTGACCTCTCCTCTCCATGGATGCCCTTCTGTTTTCTCTGAATGCTGTTCTGTTCTGTCTTTACTCCAGATGCCATTCTGTCTACTCCTCTCTCTGGATGGCTTTATGTTATCTCCTCTCTCTGTATCCCTTCTGTCCTCTACTCTTGCAGGATACTCTTATGCACTCTCCTCTCTCTGGATGCCCTTCTGTTTACTCCTCTGTCTGGATGGCTTTCTGCTCTCTCCTCTCTCTGAATGCCCTTCTCTTCTCTCCTCTCTCTGGATGCCATTCTGTTCTCTCCTTTTTCTGGATGCTCTTCTGTTCTCTCCTCTCTCCAAATGTCCTTCTTCCTTCTCCTCACTCTGGATGGCTTTCTGTTCTCTCCTCTCTCTGGTTGCCCAGCTGTCCTCTCCTCTCTCTGTATGCCCTTCTGTCTTCTCCTCTCCCTTGCTGCCCTTCTCTTCTCTCATCTATCCAGATGACATTCTGTGCTCTCCTCTCTCTGGATGACCTTCTGTCCTATCCTCTCTCTGGATGCCCTTCTGCTCGCTCCTCTCTCTGAATGTCCTTCTGTCTTCTCTTCTCTCTCGGTGCCCTTCTTTTCTCTTCTCTCCCTGGATGCACTTTTGTCCACTCCTCTCTCTATATGCCCATCTGTCCTCTCCTCCATCTGGAGGCCTTCTTTCTTCTCTTTCCTGATGCCCTTCTGTTCTGTGCTGTCCTGTCTCTAGTAGCACTTCTGTCTTCTCCTTTCTCTGAATGGCCTTCAATTCTCTCCTCACCCTGGATACCCTTCTGTCTTCTCCTCTCTCTGGATGCCCTTATGTCTTCTTCGTTCTCTGGATGTCCTTCAGTCTTCTGTTCTCTCTGGATGCCCTTCTGTTCTCTCCTCTTTCTGGATTCTCTTCTGTTCTCTCTTCTCTCTGGATGCCTTTCTGCTCTCAACTCCCTTAGGATGCCATTCTGTCCTCTCCTCTCTCTGGATCCTTTCTGTCCTCTCCTCTCTCTCGAGGGCCTTCTTCACTCTCCTCTCTCTGGATGACCTTCTATTCTCTCCTCTCTCTGGATGCCCTTCTGTCCTCTCCTCTCTCTGCATATCCTTCTGCTCTCTCTCCATTCTGGCGGTCATTCTGTCCTCTCCTCTCTCTGGATGCCCTTCTGTCTTATCCTATCTCCCAATGCCCTTCTGTCTTTTCCTCTTTCTGGATGCACTTCTGTTCTCTGCTCTCTCTAGATGCCCTTCTGTCCTCTCCTCTCTCTGGATTCTGTCCTGTTCTCTCATCTCTCTGGATTTGCTTCTATTCTCTCTTCTCTCAGGATGTCCTTCTGTCTTCTCCTCTCTTTGGATGCCCTTCTGTCTTCTCCTTTCTCTGGTTGCCCTTCTATTCTCTCCCCTCTCTTGATGCCCTTTTGTTCTCTCATCTCTCTGGATGCGCTTCTGTTCTCTTCTCTCCCTGGATGTACTTCTTTCCTCTCCTCTCTCAAGATGCCCGTCTGTCCTCTTTTCCATCTAGATGCCTTTTCTCTTGTCCTTTTTATGGATGCCTTTCTGTTATCTCCAATCTCTGGAAGCCCTTGTGTCTTCTCCCCTCTCTGGATGCCCTTCTGTTCTCTCCTATATCTAGATGCCCTTCTGTCTTCTCCTCTCTCTGTATGGCCTACTGTACACTTTTCTGTGGATGCCCTTATGTCCTCTCTTCTCTATGGATGCCCTTCTGCTTGCTCTTCTCTCTGGAGGCCATTCTGTCCTATCTTTTCTCTGGATTCCCTTCTGTCTTCTCCTATCTCCGGATGCCCTTCTTCCTGCTCCTCTTTCTGGATACCCTTCTATTCTCTGATCTCTCTACATGCGCTTCTGTCCTCTATTCTCTCTGGATGCCCTTATGTTCTCTCCTCTTTCTGGATGTTCTTCTTTCTTCTCCACTCTCTGGATACCATTCTATTCTCTACTCTCTCTGGATGCCTTTCTTTCTTTTATGCTCTTTGGATGCCCTTCTGTTCTCTCCACTCTGTGGATGCCTTTCTGTCTTCTCCTCTCTCTGGATGCCCTTCTGTTCTCTCCTATCTCTGGAGGCACTTCTGACATCTCCAATCCATGGAGGCCCTTCTGATCTCTTTTCTCTCTGCATGCCCTTCTGTTCTCTCCTCACTCGAGACGCCCTTCTGTCTTCTGCTTACTCTGGATGGATTTCTGTTTTCTCCTCTCTCTGGATCCCATATATCCTCTCCTCTCTCTCGAGGGCCTTCTTCACTCTCCTCTCTCTGGATATCCTTCTATCATCTCCTCTCTCTGGATGCCCTTCTGTTCTCTCCTCCCTCTAGTTTCCCTTTTTCTCCTCCAATCTTTCTAGATGCCCTTCTCTTCTCTCCTCTTTCTAGATGCCATTCAGTCTCCTTTTCTCTCTGTATGCCTTTCTTTTCTCTCATCACTCTGAATGCCCTTCTGTCCTCTCCTCTCTCTGGATGCCCTTCTGTCTTCTCCTTTATCCCTATGCCCTTCTGTTCTTTTTTTGCTCTCGATGCCCTTCTGTCTCTCCTCTCGCTAGATGCCCGACAATTTTCTCCTCACACTGGATACCCTTCTGTCTTCTTCTCTGTCTAGATGCCCTTCAGTTCTCTCCTCTCACTGGATGCCCATCTGTGCTCTTCGATCTCTGTATGCCCTTCTGTCTTCTCTCTCTGAATGCCCTTCTGTCTTCTCTTCTGTCTGGGTTCCCTTCTCTTCTCTCCTCTCTCTGGATGCCCTTCTGTCCTCCCCACTCTCTGGATTTCCTTCTCTTCTCTCCTCTCTCTACATGCCTTTCTGTTTTCTCCTCTATCCATATGCCCTTCTGTCTTCTCCTCACTCTGGATGGCCTTCTGTTCTCTTTTCTGTGGATGCCCTTCTGTCATCCCCTGTCTCTGGATGCACTTCTGTCTTCTCCTCTTTCTGGATGTCCTTCTGTTTTCTGCTCTAACTAGATGCCCTTCTGTCCTCTCTTCTTTCTAGATGCCCTTTTGTTCTCTTCTCTCCCTGGATGCCCTTCTGTCCTTTCATCTCTCTAGATGCCCGTCTGTCCTCATCTCCATCTAGATGCCTTCTCTATTCTCCTCTTTCCGGATGCACTTCTGTTGTCTCCTCTCTCTAGAAGCCATTCTGTCTTCTCCTCTCTCTGGATGCCCTTCAATTCTCTCCTCACCCTGGATACCCTTCTATCTTCTCCTCTCTCTGGATACACATCTGTCCTCTTAGTTCTCTGGATGTCCTTCAGTCTTCTGCTCTCTCTGGATGGCTTTCTGTTCTCTTTTTTCTCTTGATATCCTTTTGTCCTCTCCTCTCTCTAAATGCCGTTCTGTCTTCTCCTTTCCCTGGATGCCCTTCTCTTCTCTCATCTTTCTGGATGCCCTTTTGTCCTCTCCTCTCTCTTGATACCCTTCTGTTCTCTCCTCTTTCTGGATGACCTTCTGTCTTCTCCACACTCCGGATGAGCTACTGACTTCTCCGCTCTCTGGATGCCATTATACTCTCTCCTCTCTCTGGATGCCCTTCTGTTCTCTCCTCTCTCTCTATTCCCTTCTGGCTTCTCCTCTCTCTGGATGCATTTCTGCTCTCTCCCCTCTCTGGATGCCCTTCTGTTCTCTTCTCTCTCTGGATGCCCTTCTGCTCTCTCCTCTCTCTGAATGCCCTTGTGTTCTCTCCTATCTCCGTATTCCCAACTGTCTTCTCCTCTCTATGGATGCACTTCTGTTCTCTCCTTTTTCTTGATGCCCCAATGTTCTTTCCTCTCTCTGGATGCCCTTATGTTCTCTGCTTTCTCTAGATGGTCTTCTGTTCTCTCCTGTGTCTAGATGCCCTTCTGTCTTCTCCTCTCTCTGTATGGCCTCCTGTACTCTTTTCTGTGTATGCCCTTATGTCCTCTCCACTCTCTGGATGCCCTTCTCATCTCTCTTCTCTCTGGAGGACATTCTGTCCTCTCCTCTGTATGGATGCCTTTCTATCTTCTCCTATCTCCTGATGCCCTTCTGCCTTCTCTTCTTTCTGGATGCCCTTCTGTTCTCTGCTCAACATAGATGCCCTTCTGTCCTCTCCTCTCTCTGGATGTCCTACTGTCTTCTCCTCTCTCTGGATGCCCTTATGCTTTCTCCTCTCTCTGGATGTGAAGACCTTCATACTCGGGAGACCATTCCTCCAGCCTCCGGATCTCAACCACCCATAGATCACAAGAAACCATACCTGGATGCCATCAGCAGAGGCTTTATTAGGGAAGTAAGCAGGCGGTAAAAACTACAAGCTCTTTAGCTCCAAGAGCAAGGTTTTTGGCCCCAAGTGGTGGGTTAAAGGGTCTTTTATAACATTGGGTGGGGAAAGAAGGCATTTTAGCGTGCTTACACATGAATGGTTGCATTTTCATGCGCTTACACATGAATGGTTGCATTTTCGTGTGGTTACACATGATTGGTTGTTTTACAAATTATAAACATACCACTGGGAAGACCAAGGGAGGGGTAACCAATAACAGAGGAACATTTCAGAGGAATCTAGCCCAAATGATCTAGAGTCATGTGAAATCACTCTGCACATTCATTCTTCTCAAAAATATAGTTTTTACCATGCTATTGTGTCCTATAATGCCATTTACTAACTATTTCAGATTAAATATCTTTGCTTCTTCCTGCTATAGCCCCACCTACAGGGCAGCATCTTTTATCTGTGGTCAGGCATGTGTCTTCCTGCCTTGGGCTAGTCTTGAGGAATGTAATCCAGCAAGTGTCCTTCACCTGGAATATGAAGGCTTGAAATCTTATTTTCAGTTTCTTGTTCTGTAAGACGAAAAATCTACACATATTTCAAAAATGGCCTTTATAATTTTTTACTCTACAGATGCCCCTCTGTTCTCTCCTCACTTTATATGCCCTTCTGTCTTCCCCTCTCTCAGGATGCATTTCTGTTCTCTCCTCTCTCTGGATTCCCTTCTGTTCTCCCCTAACATTGGATGCCCTTCTGTTCTCTCCTCTCACTGAATGCCAATCTGTCCTCTCGATCTCTGGATGCCCTTCTGTCTTCTCCTCTCTCTGGATGCATTTTTGTTCTCTCCTCTCTCTGGATGACCTTCTGTCTTCTCCTCTCTCCCAATGTCCTTCTGTTCTCTTCTTTCTCCTAATGCCCTTCTGTTCTCTCCTCTCTGGATTCGGTTCTGCCTTCTCCTTTTCTGGATGCCTTTCTGTTCTCTCCTCTTACTGGATGCCCTTCTGTTCTCTCCTCTATCTAGATGACCTTCTGTCTTCTCCCCTCTTTGTATGGCCTTCTGTACTATTTTATGTGGATGCCCTTCTTTACTCTCCTTTCTCTGGATGCCCTTCTGTCTTCTCCTATTTCCCAAAGCCCTTCTGTCTTCTCCTCTTTCTGGATACCCTTCTGTCTTCGCCTCTCTCTGGATGCCCTTCTGCTCTCTCCTCTTTCTGGATGCCCTTCTGTTCTCTACTATCTCCAGATGCCCTTCAGTTTTCTCCTCTGTCTGGATGCCCTTCTGCTTTCTCCTCTCTCTGGATGCATTTCTTTTCTCTCCTCACTTTGTATGCCCTTCAGTCTTCCCCACTCTCGGGATGCTTTTTTGTTCTCTCCACTCATTGGATGCCCTTCTGTTCTCCCCTAACATTGGATGCCCTTCTGTTCTCTCCTCTCACTGGATGCCATTCTGTCCTCTCATCTGTTTGGATGCCCTTTGGTTGTATTCTCTCTCCAGATGACCTTCAGTCCTCTTCTTTCTCTGGATGTCCTTCAGTCTTCTGCTGTCTCTGGTTGGGCTTGTGTTCCCTCCTCTTTCTGCATTGTCTCCTGTTCTCGCATCTCTCTGGATGTGCTTCTGTTCTCTCTTCTCTCGAAATGTTCTTCTGTCCTCTCCTCTCTCTGGATTCCCTTCTGTCTTCTCCTCTCTCTTGATACCCTTCTGTTGTTTCCTCTTTCTGGATGCCCTTCTGTTCTCTCCTCTTTCTGCATATCCTTCTGTCTTCTCCTCTCTCAGGATGCACTTCTGTTCTCTCCTCTCTCTGCATTCCCTATTATTCTTTTCCTCTCTCTGGATGGCCTTCTGTCATCTCCTCTCTCTGCCTGACCTTCTGTCTTCTCCTCTCTCTATATGGCCTTCTGTAATATTTTATGTGTATGCCCTTCTTTACTCTCCTCTCTCTGGATGTCCTTCTGTCTTCTCCTCTCTCCTGATGCCCTTCTGTCTTCTCCTCTTTCTGGGTGCCCTTCTGCTTCTCCTCTCTCCAGATGCCCTTCTGTCTTCTCCTCTCTCTGGATGCCCTTCTATTTTCTCCTCTCTCTGGATGACCTTCTGTCTTCTCCTCTCTCAGGATGCCCTACTGTCTTCTCCTCTCTCTGGATGCCTTTCTACTCTCTCCTCTCTCTATATGCCCTTCTGTTCTCTTCTCTCTCCAGATGCCCTTCTGTCTTCTGCTCTCTCCAAATGCCCATCTGTTCTTTCCTCTCCCCGAATACCCTTCTGTTCTCTCCTCTCTCTGGATTCGCTTCTGAAGTCTCCTTCTCTTTAAGCCCTTCTGTTCTCTCCTCTCTCTGGATGCCCTTGTGTTCTCTTCTCTCTGGGTGCCCTTCTGTTCTGTCCTCTCTCTTGAAGCTCTTCTCTTTTCTACACTCTCTGGACTCCATTCTGTTCTCTCCTTTCTCTGGATGACCTTCTGTCCTCTACTATCTCTGGATGCCCTTCTGTCTTCTCCTCTCTCTGGATGCACTTTTGTTCTCTCCTCTTTCTGAATTCCATATTTTTCCTAACTCTGGATGCCCTTCTGTCATCTCCTCTCTCTGGATGACCTTCTGTCTTCTCTCTCCTGATGCCCCTCTGTTCTTTCCTCTTTTCGAATGCCTATCTGTTCTTTCCTCTCTCTGGATTCACTTATGTCTTCTCCTTCTCTGGATGTCCTTCTGTTCTCTCCTCTCTCTGGATTTCCTTGTGTCTTCTTCTCCCTGAATGCCCTTCTGTTCTGTCCTCTTTCTTGAAGCCCTTCTGTTTTCTACACTCTCTGAATGCCCTTGTGTTCTCTCCTCTCTCTGGATGTCCTTCAGCTCTCTCCTATCTCTGGATGCCCTTCTGTTATCTCCTCTTTCTGGATGCCCTTCTGTTCTCTCCTTCTCCACATTCCCTTCTCTCATCTCCTCTCTCAGGATGCCTTTAAGTTCTCTCCTCTCTCTGAATTCCATAATTTTTTTTTCCTCTCTCTGGATGCCCTTCTGTGTTCTCGTCTCTCTGGATGACCTTCTGTCTTCTCCTCTCTCCTGATACCCTTCTTTTTTCTCTTTTCTCCAAATACCCTTCTGTTCGCTCCTCTCTCTGGATTCGCTTCTGTCTTCTCCTTCTCTGGATGCCCTTCTGTTCTCACCTCTTTCTGGATGCACTTCTGTTCTCTCCTCTTTCTGGATTCCATATTTTTTTTCCTCTCTCTATATGCCCTTCTGTCATCTCCTCTCTCTGGATGTCCTTCTGTCTTCTCCTCTCTCCCGATGCCCATCTGTTCTCTCCTCTCTCTGAATGCCCTTCTGTCCTCTCCTCTCTCTGGATTTGCTTCTGTCTTCTCCTTTCTCTGGATGCACTTCTGTTCTCTCCTCTCTATGGATGCCCTTTTGTTCTCTCCTCTCTCTGGATGCCCTACTGTCTTCTTTTCCCTCTTAATGCCCTTCTATTCTCTCCTCTTTCTGGATGGCTTTCTGTTCTCTCCTCTCTCTGGATGCCCTTCTGTCTTCTCCTCTCTCTTGATGCCCTTCTGTACTCTCCTCTCTCTGGATGCCCTTCTGTTCTCTCCTCTCTCTGAATGCCCTTCTGTCTTCTCCTCTCTCTGGATGCCCTTCTGGTCTCTCCTCTCTCCAGATGCCCTACTGTCTTCTCCTCAGTCTGGATGCCCTTCTGTTCTCTCCTATCTCTGGATGCCCTTCTGTTCTCTCCTCTCTCTGAATGCCCTTCTTTCTTCTCCTCTCTCTGGATGCCCTTCTGGTCTCTCTTCTCTCCTGATGCCCTACTGTCTTCTCCTCATTCTGGATTCCCTTCTGTTCTCTCCTATCTCTGGATGCCCTTCTGTCCTCTCTTCTTTCTGGATGCCCTTCTGCTCTCTCCTCTCTCTGAATGACCTTCTGTTCTCTCCTCACTCTGGATGCCTTTCTGTTTTCTTCTTTTTCTGGATGCCCCTCTGTTCTCTCCTCTCTCCAGATGCCCTTCTGCTTTCTCTTCACTCTGGATGGATTTCTGCTTTCTCCTCTCTCTGGATGTCCATCTGTCCTCTCCTCCCTCCGTATGCCCTTCTGTCTTCTTTTCTCTCTGTATGCACTTCTGTACTATCCTCTCTCCAGCTACCCTTCTGTCTTCTCCTCTGTCTGGATGCCTTTCTGTTCTCTCCTCTCTCTGTATTCCCTTCTGTTCTCCCCTAACATTGGATGCCCTTCTGTTCCCTCCTCTCACTGGATGTCATTCTGTCCTCAACTCTCTCTGGATGCTCTTTGGTCTTCTCTCTCCGGATGCCCTTCAGTCCTCTTCTCTCTCTGGATGTCCTTCAGTGTTCTGCTGTCTCTAGATGTGCTTGTGTCCTTTCCTCTTTCTGCATTCTCTCCTGTTCTCTCATCTCTCTGGATGTGCTTCTGTTCTCTCTTCTCTCCAGATGTCCTTCTGTCCTCTCCTCTCTCTGGATTCCCTTCTGTCATCTACTCTCTCTGGATGACATTTTGTCTTTTCCTCTCTCCCAATGCCCTTCTGTTCTCTCCTCTCTCTGGATTCGCTTCTGTCTTCTCCTTCTCTGGATGAACTTCTGCTCTTTCCTCTTTCTGGATGCCCTTCTGTTCTCTCTTCTATCTAGATGCCCTTCTGTCTTCTCCTCTCTCTCTTTTTATGGCCTTCTGTACTATTTTATGTGGATGCCCTTCTTTGCTCTCCTCTCTCTGGATGCCCTTCTGTTCTCTTCTCTCCCTGAATGTTTTCTGTACTCTCCTCTCTCAGGATGCCCGTCGGTTCTCTTCTCCATCTGGATGCCTTCTCGCTTCTCCTTGTTCTGAATACCTTTCTGTTCTCTCCTCTCTCTTGAATCCCTTCTGTTTTCTTCCCTCTCTGAATTCTCTTCTGTTCTTTCCTCTCTCAGGTTGACGTTCTGTCCTCTACTCTCTCTGGATGCCCTTCTGTCTTCTCCTCTCCCTGGATGCCCTTCTGCTCTCTCCTATCCCAGGATGTCCTTCTGTTCTCTCTTCTCTCGGGATGTCCTTCTGTCCTCTCCTCTCTCTGGATTCCCTTCTGTCTTCTACTCTGTCTTGATGTGCTTCTGTTCTTTCCTCTCTCTCTGAATGCCCCTCTGTTCTTTCCTCTATCTGCATATCCTTCTGTCGTCTTGTCTCTCAGGATGCACTTATGTTCTATCCTGTCTCTGCATTCCCTATTTTTTTCTTTTTTATGGATGCCAATCTGTCATCTCCTCTCTCTGGATGACCTTTTGTCTTTTCCTCTCTCCCGATGCCCTTCTGCTCTCTCCCCTCTCAGAATGCCCTTCCGTTCTCTCCTCACTCTGGATGCTCTTCTGTTCTCTCCTTTTTCTGGATGACCTTCTTTGCTCTCCTCTTTCTGGACGACCTTCTCACCTCCCCTGGCTCTGGATGCCCTTTTGTCTTCTTCTCTTTCTGGGTGACCTTCTGTTCTCTGCTCTCTCTAGATGCCCTTCTGTTCTCTGCTCTCTCTAGATGCCCTTCTGTTCTCTGCTCTCTCTAGATGCCCTTCTGTCCTCTCTTCTCTCTGGATGCCCTTCTGTTCTCTTCTTTACCTGGATGCCCTTCTGTTCTCTCCTCTCACTGGATGCAATTCTGTCATCTCCTCTCTCTGGATGGCCTTCTCTCTTCTCCTCTCTCTGGATGTCCTTCAGTCCTTCTCTCTCAGCATGACCTTCAGTCTTATGCTCTCCCTGGATGGGCTTCTGTTCTCTCCTCTTTCTGTTTTCTCTCCTGTTCTATCATCTCTCTGGATGCCATTCTGTTCTTTCTTCTCACGGGATGTCCTTTTGTCCTCTCCTATCTCTGGATTCCCTCTGTCTTCTCCTTTCTCTGGATGCCGTTCTGTTCTTTCCTCTCTCTGGATGCCCTTTTGTCCTCTCTTCTCACTTGATAGCCTTCTGTACTCTCCACTCTCTGGATGCCCTTCTGTTCTCACCTCTCTCTGAATTCCCATTTTCCCTTCTCCTCTCTCTGGATGCCCTTTTATTCTCTCCTCTCTCAAGATGCCCTCTTGTCCTCTCTTCTCTCTGGATGCCCATCTGTTCTATCATCTCTCTGGATAGTTTTCTGGGCTCTCCTCTCTCTGGATGGCCTTCTGTCCTCTCCTCTGTCTGGATGCCCTTCTACTCTCTCCTCTCTCTTAATGCCCTTCTGTTCTCTCCTCACTCTGGATGACTTTCTTTTCTCTCCTTTTTCAGAATACCATTCTTTTTTCTCCTATGTCCGGATACCCTTCTGTTTTCTCCTCACTCTGGATGGCTTTTTGTGCTCTCCTCTTTCTGGATGCACTTCTGCATTCTCCACTCTCTGTATGCCCTTCTCCCTCTCCTCTCTCCGGCTTTTCTTCTGTCTTCTCCTCTGTCCAGATGCCCTTCTCTTCTCTCCTCTCTCTGGATTCCCTTCTGTTCTCTCCTAATATTGGATGCTCTCCTGTTCTCTCCTATCACTGGATGCCATTCTTTCCTCACCTCTCTCTGGATATCCTTCTGTTTTCTCCTCTCTCTGGATGCATTTCTGTTTTCTCCTTTCTTTGGATTCCCTTGTGTCTTCTCCTCTCTCTGGATGCCCTTCTGTTCTTTCCTCTCTCTGAATGCCCTTCTGTCTTCTCTCTCTGGATTCACTACTGTTCTCTTCTCTCTCTGGATGCATTTCTGTTCTCTCCTCTCTTTGGATTCCCTTGTGTCTTCTCCTCTCTCTGGATGCCCTTCTGTTCTTTCCTCTCTCTGAATGCCCTTCTGTCTTCTCTCTCTGGATTCACTACTGTTCTCTTCTCTCTCTGGATGCCCTTCTGTTCTCTCCTCTCTCGAGATGCCCTTCTGTTCTCTCCTCTATCCAGATGCCCTTCTGTCTTCTCCTCACTCTGCATGGCCTTCTGTTCTCTTTTCGGTGGATGCCCTTTGACCCTCTCCTCACTTTGGATGCCCTTCTGCACTCTCTTCTCTCTGGAGGCCATTCTGTCCTTTCTCTGGATGCCCTTCTGTTTTCTCCTATCTCCCGATGCCCTGCTGTCTTCTCTTTCTGGATACCCTTCTGTTCTCTGCTCTTTCTAGATGCCCTTCTGTCCTCTCTTCTCTCTGGATGCCCTTCTGTTCTCTTCTCTACCTGATGCCCTTCTGTCCTCTCCTCTCTCTGGATGCCCTTCTTTCCTCTTTGTTCTCTAGATGTCCTTAAGTCTTCTACTCTCTCTGGATGCCTTTCTGTTCTCTCCTCGTTCTGGATTCTCTTCTGTTCTATCTTCTCTCTGAATGCCTTTTTGTTTTCAACTCTCTCGGGATGCCCTTCTGTGCTCTCCTCTCTCTGAATGCCCTTATGTCTTCTCCTTTGTCTGGATTCACTTCTGTTCTCTCTCTCTCTGGATGCCCTTCTGTTCTCTCCTCTCTCTAGATGCCCTTCTGTTCTCTCCTCTATCCAGATGCCCTTCTGTCTTCTCCTAACTCTGGATGGCCTTCTGTTCTCTTTTCTGTGGATGCCCTTCTGTCCTCTCCTGTCTCTGGATGCCCTTCTGTTCTCTTCTCTACCTGGATGCCCTTCTGTCCTCTCCTCTCTCGGGATGCCCTTTAGTGCTCTCCCCTCTCCAGATGCCCTTCTGCCTTCTCCTCTTGCTGGATGCCCTTTTATTATCTCCTCTCTCTGGATGCCCTTCTGTCCTCTGCTCTCTCTGGATTCTATACTGTTCTCTTCTCTCTAGATACCCTTCTGTTTTCTTCTTTCTCTGGATGACTGACAATTTTCTCCTCACTCTGGATGCAATTCTGTCATCTTCTGTCTCTGGATGCCCTTCTGTCTTCTCCTATTTCTTTATGCCCTTCAGTCCTCTTCTCTCTCAGGATGTCCTTCAGTTTTATGCTCTCTCTGGATGGGCTGCAGTTCTCTCCTCTTTCTGTTTTCTCCACTGTTTTATCATCTCTCTGTATGCCCTTCTGTTCTTTGTTGTCTCGGGATGTCCTTTTATACTCTCCTCCCTCTGGATGCCCTTCTGTCTTCTCCTTTCTCTGGATGCCCTTCTGTTCACTCCTCTCTCTGGATGCCCTTTTGTGCTCTCCTCTCTCTTGATACCCTTCTGTTTTCTACTCTCTCTGGATGACATTTGGTCCTCTCCTCTCTCTGAATGCCCTTCTGTCCTCTCCTCTTCCTGGATACCCTTCTGCACTCTCCTCTCTCTGGATGCCCATCTGTCCTCTTCTCTCACTGTATGCCCTTCTGTTCTCTTCTCTCTCTAAATGCCTTTCTGTTCTCTCCTCTATCTAGATGCCCTTCTGTCTTTTCCTCACACTGGATGGCCTTCTGTTCTCTTATCTGTGGATGCCATTCTGTCCTCTCCTCTGTCTTGATACCCTTCTGTTCTCTCCTCTCTCTGGATGCCCTTCTGTTCTCTCCTCTCTCTGGATTCACTTCTGTTCTCTATTCTCTCTGGATGCCCTTTGGTCCTCTCCTTTCTCTGGATGCCTTTCTTCCTCTCCTCTTCCTGGATGCCCTTTGCTCTCTCCTCTCTCTGGATCCCCATCTGTCCTCCCCTCTCTCTGGATGCCCTTCTGTTCTCTCCTCTCTCTAATGCCTTTCTGTACTCTCCTCTATCTAGATGCCCTTCTGTATTCTCCTCACTCTGGATGGCCTTCTGTTCTCTTTCTGTGGATGCCCTTCTGACCTCCCCTGTCTCTGGATGCCCTTCTGTCTTCTCTTTCTGGTTGCCCTTCTGTTCTCTGCTCTAACTAGATGTCCTTCTGTCCTCACTTCTCTCTGGATGCCCTTCTGTTCTCTCTGTGGATGCCCTTCTGTCCTCTCATCTCTCTAGATGCCCATCTGTAGTCTTCTCCATCTGGATGCCTTCTCTCTTCTCCTCTTTCCGAATGCACTTCTGTTCTCTCCTCTACCTTGAAACCCTTCTGTCCTCTCCTCTCTCTGGATGCCCTTCTTTCTTCTCCTCTATCCCTATGAATTTCAGTTCTTTTTTCTCTCTCGATGCCCTTCTGTCTCTCCTCTCTCTGGATGCCTGGCAATTTTCTCCTCACACTGGATACCCTTCTGTCTTCTCCACTCTCTAGATGCCCTTCAGTTCTCTCTTCTCACTGGATCCCATTCTGTCCTCTCTTCTCTCGGGATATCCTTCTAGCCTCTCCTCTCTCCAGATGCCCTACTCTCATCTCCTCTATCTGGATGCCCTTCTGTTCTCTACTCTCTCCGGATGCCCTTCTCTCTTTTCTCTCTCTGGATGCCCTTTTGCTCTCTCATCTCTCTGAATTCCCTTCTGTTCTCTCCGATCTCTGGATTCCCAACTGTCTCCTCCTTTCTATGAATGTCCTTCTGTTCTCTCCTATCTCTGGATTCCCAACTGTCTTCTCCTCTCTATGGATGCCCTTCTGTTCTGTCCTCTTTCTTGATGCCCCTCTGTCCTCTCCTCTCTCTGGATGCCCTTATGTTCTCTCCTCTCTCTAGATGATCTTCTGTTCTCTCCTTTATCTAGATGCCCTTTTGTCTTCTCTGCTCTCTGTATGGCCCCTGTACTCTTTTCTGTGGATGCCCTTCTGTCCTCTCCACTCTCTGGATGCCCTTCTGATCTCTCTTATCTCTGGAGTCCATTCTGTCCTCTCTTCTGTATTGATGGATGCCCTTCTGTCTTCTCCTATCTCCTAATGCCCTTCTGCCTTCTTCTCTTTCTGGATGCCCTTCTATTCTCTGCTCACTCTAGATGCCCTTCTATCCTCTCCTCTCACACGATGCCCTTCTGTCCTCTTCTCCATCTGGATGCCTTTTCTCTTCTCTCTCCGGATGCCCTTCTGTTCTCTCATCTATCTAGATGCTTTTTAGTTCTCTCCTCTATCTAGATGCCCTTCTCTCTAATCCTGTCTCTCTATGGCATTCTGTACTCTTTTCTGTGGATGACCTTCTGTCCTCTCCTGTCTCTGCATGCCCTTTTGCTCTTTATTCTCTCTGGCGGCCATTCTGTCCTCTCCTCTCTCTGGATGCCCTTCTGTCTTCTCCTATCTCCCAATGCCCTTCTGTCTTTTCGTTTTTCTGGATGCACTTCTGTTCTCTGCTCTCTCTAGAGGCCCTTCTGTCCTCTCCTCTCTCTCAATGCCCTTCTGTTCTCTTCTCTCCCTGGATTCCCTTCTGTCCTCTACTTTTTCCAGATTGACGTCTGTCCTCTTTTCCATCTAGATTTCTTCTCTCATCTCCTTTTTCCAGATGACCTTCTGTTCTCTCAACTCTCTGGAAGCCGTTCTGTCTTCTCACCTCTCTGGATGTCCTTCTCTTCTCTCCTCGCTCTAGATGCAATTCTGTTCTATCCTCTATCTAGATGCCCTTCTGTCTTCTCCTCTCTCTGTATGGCCTTCTGTAATTTTTTCTGTGGATGCCCTTACGTCAACTCTTCTCTATGGATGCCCTTCTGCTCTCTCTTCTGTCTGGAGGCCATTCTGTCCTCTCCTCTCCCTGGATGCCCTTCTGTCTTCTCCTATCTTTCAGTGCCCTTCTGTCTGCTCCTCTTTCCGGATACCCTTCTGTTCTCTACTCTCTCTACATGTGCTTTTATCCTCTATTCTCTCTGGATGCCCTTACGTTCTCTCCTCACTCTGAATGTTCTTCTGTCTTCTCCACTCTCTGAATACCATTCTACTCTCTACTTTTTCTGGATGCCCTTCTTTCTTCTCCACTCTCTGGATGCCCTTCTGTTGTCTTTTCTCTTTGGATGCCGTTCTGTCTTCTCCTATCTCTGGATGCCCTATGTTCTCTCCTCTCTCTGGATGCCCTTCTGTTCTCTCCTCTCTTCGGATGCCCTTCTGTTTTCTCCTCTCTCTGGATGCCCTTCTGCTCTCTCGTCTCTCTGGATGCCCATCTGTTCTCTCCTCATTCCAGATGCCCTTTTGTCTTCTCCTCTCTTTGGATTCCCTTCTGCTCTCTCCTCTTTCTGGATTCTGTTCTGTCCTCTCCTCTCTCTGGATTCCCTTCTGGCTTCTCCTCTCTCTGGATGCCCTTCTGTTCTCTCCTCTCTATGGATTCCCTTCTGTCTTCTCCTCTCTCTGGATGCCCTTCTGTCTTCTCCTCTCTAGGGATGCCCTTCTGTTCTCTCCGCTCTCTGTATTGGCTTTTTTAATTTTTCCTCTCTCTGGATGCCCTTCTGTCATCTCCTCTCTCTGTATGCGATTCTGTCTTCTCCTCTCTCCTGATGCCGTTTTCTTCTTTCCTCTCTTCTGATGCCATTCTGTCTTCTCCTCTCTCTGGATGCCCTACATTTCTCTCCTCACTCTACACTCCCTTCTGTCTTCTTTTCTCTCTGAAAACCCTTCTGTTCTCACCTTTTTCAGGATGCACTTCTGTTTTCTCCTCTCTCCGAATGTGCTTCTGTACTCTTTTCTGTGGATGCTCTACTTTCTTCTCCTTTCTCTGGATGCCCTCTGCCTTCTCTTCTCTCTGGATGCCCTTCTGCTCTCTCCTCTCTCTGGATGCCCTTCTGTTCTCTCCTCTCTTCGGATGCCCTACTGTCTTTTCTTCTTTCTGGATGCCCTTCTACTCTCTCCACTCTGTGGATGCCCTTCTGTTCTCTCCTATCTCTAGATTCCCTTCTGTCTCCTCTTCTCTCTTGATGACCTTCTGTTCTCTCCTGTTTCTGGATGCCCTTCTGTTCTTTCCTCTCTCCGGATGCCCTTCTGTCTTCTCCTCACTATCTCAATGCCCTTCTGGTCTCTCCTCTCTCTGGATGCCCTTATGCTCTCTCCTCTCTCAGGATGTGAAGACCTCCATACTCCAGAGACCCTTCCTCAAGCCTTCGCAAATCCTGACCACCCAAAAATCACAAGAAACCATACCTGGATGCAATCAGCAGAGGCTTTATTAGGGAAGTAAGCAGGTGGTCAAAACGACAAGCTCTTTAGATCCAAGAGCAAGGTTTTTGGCCTGAGTGGTGGGTTAAAGGGTCTTTTATAGCATGGGGTGAGGAAAGGAAGGTATTTTCGCCCGCTTACACATGAATGGTTGCATTTTCGTGTGGTTACACATGATTCCTTGTTTTACAAATTTTGAACATAGCACTGGTAAGACCAAGGGAGGGATAACCAGTAACAGTAGAACATTTCAGAGGAATCTAGGCCAAATGATCTAGAGTCATGTGAAATCACTCTGCACACTCATTCTTCTCAAAAATGTGGTTTTTACCATGCTATTGTGTCCTATCCTGCCATTTACCAACTATTTCAGATTAACTATCTTTGCTTCTTCCTGCTATAGCCCCACCTAGGTGGCAGCATCTTTTATCTGTGGTCAGGAATATGTCTTCCTGCCTTGGGCGAGTCTTGAGGAATGTAATCCAGCAAGTGTCCTTCACCTGGAATGTGAAGGCCTGAAATCTTATTTTCAGTTCCCTGTTCTGTAAGGCGAAAAATCTACACATATTTCATAAAATGGCGTTTATTCTTTTTCACTCTACAGATGCCCTTCTGTTCTCTCCTCACATTGTATGCCCTTCTGCCTTCCTCTCTCTCGGGATGCTTTTCTGTTCTCTCCTCTCTCTGGATTCCCTCCTGTTCTCCCCTAACATTGGATGCCCTTCTGTTCTCTCCTCTCACTGGATGGCATTCTGTGCTCTCCTCTCTCTGAATGCCCTTCTGTCTTCTCCTCTCTCTGGAAACATTTCTGTTATCTTATCTCTCTGGATGACCTTCTGCCTTCTCCTCTCTCCCGATGCCCTTCTGTTCTCTCCTCTCTTTGACTGCCCTTCTGTTCTCTCCTCTTTCTGGATGCCCTTCTGTCTTCTCCTATCTCCCGATGCCCTTCTGTCTTCTCCTCTTTCTGGATGCCCTTCTGTCTTCTCCTCTCTCTGGATGCCTTTCTGCTCTCTCCTCTCTCTGGATGCAGTTCTGTTCTCTCCTCTCTCCAGATGCCCTTTTGTCTTCTCCTCTCTCTGGATGCCCTTCTGCTCTCTCCTATCTCTGGATGCCATTTTGTTCTCTCCTCTCTCCAGATGGCCTACTGTCTTCTCCTCTCTCTGGATGCCCTTATACTCTCTCCTCTCTCTGGATGCCCTTCTGTTCTCTCCTCTCTCCTGATGCCCTTCTGTTTTCTCCTCTGTCTGGATGCCCTTGTGTTCTCTCCTCTCTCTGGATTCCCTTCTGTCTTCTCATCTCTCTGGATGTCGTTCTATCCTCTCCTCTCTATGGATGCCCTTCTGTCTTCTCCTCTCTAATTGATGCAATTTGGTTCTCTTCTCTTTCTGGATTCCCAGTATTTTTTCCTCACTCTGGATGCCTTTCTGTCATCTCCTTTCTCTGGAAGACCTTCTGTCTTCTCCACTCTCCAGATGCCCATCTGTTCTCTACTCTCTACAAATGCCCTTCTGTTCTCTCCTCTCTCTGGATTCGCTTCTGACTTCTCCTTCTCTGGATGCCCTTCTCTTCTCTCCTCTGTCTGGATGCCCTTTTGTCCTCTTCTCCCTGGATACCCTCCTGTTCTGTCTATTCTCTGGATGCCTTTCTGTTCTCTTCTCTTTCGGGATGCCATTCTGTCCTCTCCTATCTTGATGCACTTCTGGCTTCTCCTCTCTCCGAATGCTGTTCTGTTCTCTCCTCTCTTTGTATTCCCTTATGTCCTCTCCTCTCTCTGGATGCCCTTCTACTCTCTTCTCTTTCTGGATGCGCTTCTGTACACTCCTCTCCCTTCTTTCCTTCTGTCTTCTCCTCTGTCTGGATGCCCTTGTATTCTCCCCTAACATTGGATGCCCTTTTTTTCTCTCCTGCCACTGGATGCCAGTCTGTCCTCTCCTCTCTCCAGATGCCCTTCGGTTTGCTTCTCTCTCCGGATGCCCTTCATTCCTCTTCTCTCTGTGGATGACCTTCAGTCATCTGTTGTCTCTGGATGGGCTTGTGTTCTCTCCTCTTTCTGCATTCTCTTCTGTCCTCTCATCTCTATGGATGTGCTTCTGTTCTCTCTTCTCTCAGGATGTCCTTCTGTCCTCTCCTCTCTCTGGATTCCCTTCTGTCTTCTATTCTCTCATGATGGCCTTCTGTTCTCTCATCTTTCTGGATGCCCTTCTGTTCTCTCCTCTCTCCCCATACCCTTCTGTCATCTCCTCTCTAAGGATGCACTTCTGTTCTCTCCTCTCTCTACAATCACTATTTTTCCTTTCCTCTCTCTGGATGCCCTTCTGTCATGTCCTCTATCTGGATGACCTTCTGTCTTCTCCTCCCTCCCTATGCCCTTCTGTTCTCTCCACTCTCCAAATGCCCTTCTGTTCTCTCCTCTCTCTGGATTCGCTTCTGTCTTCTCCTTCTCTGGATGCCCTTCTGTTCTCTCCTCTTTCTGGATGCCCCTCTGTTCTCTCCTCTATCTAGATGCCCTTCTGTCTTCTCCTCTCTATGTATGGCCTTCTGTACTATGTTATGTGGATGCCCTTCTTTGCTCTCCTCTCTCTGGATGCCCTTCTGTCTTTTCCTATCTCCTGATGCCCTTCTGTCTTCTCTTTCTGGATGCCCTTCTCTCTTCTCCTCTCTCTGGATGCCCTTCTACTCTCTCCTCTCTACGGATGCTTTTTTGTCTTCTCATCTCTCTGGATGACCTTCTGCTCTCGCCTCTCTCTGGATGCCCTTCTGTTCTCTCTCTCCAGATGCCCTACTGTTTTCTCTCTCTGGATGCCCTTCTACTCTCTCCTCTCTCTGGATTCCCGGCTGTTCTCTTTTCTCTCCAGATGCCCTTCTGTCTTCTCCTCTCTCTGGATTCTGTTCTATCCTCTCCTCTATCTGGATGCCCTTCTGTCTTCTCCACTCACTGAATGCACTTCTGTTCTTTCCTATTTCTGGATTCCCAATTTTTTTCCTCACTCTGGATGTCCTTGTGTCACCTCCTCTCTCTGGATGACCTTCTTTCTTCTCCTATCTCTTGTGTCCCCTTCTCTCTAGATACCCTTCTGTTCTGTCCTCTTTCTGTATTCCATTTTGTTCTCTACTCTTTCCGAATGTCCTTCAGTCCTCTCCTCACTCTGGATGCCCTTCTGTCTTCTCCTCTATCCGAATGCCCTTCTGTTCTCTGCTCTTTACAGATGCCCTACTGTCTTCTCCTCTCTCTAAATTCCCTTATACTCACTTCTCTCTCTGGATGCCCTTCTGTTCTCTCCTCTCTCTGGATGCCCTTCTGTCTTCTCCTCTCTCTGGATACCCTTCTGCTCTCTTCTCTCTCTGGATGCCCTTCTGTTCTCTCTTCTCTCTGGATGACCTTTTATTTTATCCTCTATCTGGATGCCCTTCTGTGCTCTCTTCTCTCTGGATGACCTTCTGTTCTCTCCTCTCTCCGGATGCCCTACTGTCTTTTCCTAGCTCTGGATGCCATTTGTCTTCTCTCTCTCTCTGGATCCACTTCCCTTCTCTCCTCTCTTTGGATTCACATCTGTCTTCTCCTTCTCTGAATGCCCTTTTTTTCTCTCCTCTTTCTGGATGCCCTTCTGTTCTCTCCTCTATCTAGATGCCCTTATGTCTTCTCCTCTCGCTGGATGGCCTTCTGTACTATTTTCTGTGGATGCCCTTTTTTGCTCTCCTCTCTCTGGATGCCCTTCTGTCTTCTCCTATCTCCCAATGCCCTTCTGTCTTCTTCTCTTTCTGGATGCCCTTCTGTTCTCTGCTCTCTCTAGATGCCCTTCTGTCCTCTCTTCTCTCTGAATGCCCTTCTGTTCTGTTCTCTCCCTGAATGCCTTCTGCCTCTCCTCTCTCTGGATGCCCATCGGTCCACTTCTCCACCTGGATGCCTTCTCTCTTCTCCTCTTTCTGGATGTCTTCCTGTCCTCTCCTCTCTCTTGAAGCCCTTCTGTTTTCTCCACTCTCTGGATACCCTTCTGTTTTCTCCTCTTTCTGGATAACATTCTGTCCCCTACTCTCTCTGGATGCCCTTCTGTATTCTTCTCTCTTTGAATGCCCTTCTGCTGTCTCCTCTCTTTGGATGTCCTTCTGTTCTCTCTTTTCTCGGGATGTCCTTCTGTCCTCTCCTCCCTCTGGATTCCCTCTGTCTTCTCCTCTCTTTTGATGCCCTTTTCTTCTCTCCTCTTTCTGGATGCCCTTCTGTTCTCTCCTCTCTCTCCATACTCTTCTGTCATCTCCTCTCTCAGGATGCACTTCTGTTCTCTCCTCTCTCTGCATTCCCTATTTTTTCCTTTCTCTGGATGCCCTTCTGTCATCTCCTCTCTGTGCATGACCTTCTGTCTTCTCCTCTCTCCCGATGGCCTACTGTTCTCTCCTCTCTCCGAATGCCCTTCTGTTCTCTCCTCTCTTTGGATTTGCTTCTGTCTTCTCCTTCTCTGGATGCCCTTCTGTTATCTCCTCTTTCTGGATGCCCTTCTGTTCTCTCCTCTATCTAGATGCCCTTCTGCCTTCTCCTCTCTTTGTTTGGCCTTCTGTACTATTTTATGTGAATGCCCTTTTTTGTTCTCCTCTCTCTGGATGCACTTCTGTCTTCTCCTAACTCCCGATGTCCTTCTGTCTTCTCTTTCTGGATGCCCTTCTGTCTTCTCCTAACTCCCGATGTCCTTGTGTCTTCTCTTTCTGGATGCCCTTCTGTCCTCTTCTTTCTCTGGATGCCGTTCTGCTCTCTCCTCTCTCTGGATGCCCTTTTGTTCTTCCTCTATCCGGATGCCCTTCTGTCTTCTCCTCTCTCTGGATGCCCTTCTACACTCTCCTCTCTCTTGATGCCCTTCTGTCCTCTCCTCTTTCTAGATTCTCTTCTGTTCTCTTCTTTCTAGATGCCCTTCTGTTCTTTCCTCTCTCTGGATGCCCTTTTGTCTTCTACTCTTTATGGATGCCTTTCTTTTTTTCCTCACTCAGGATGCCCTTCTGTTCTCTCCTCTCTCTGTATGCCCTTCTGTTCTCACTTCTCTCTAGATGCCATTCATCTTCTCCTCTCTCTGGAAGGCTTTCTGTTCTCTCCTCTCCCTGGATCACTTGTGTCCTCTCCTCTCTCTGGATTCCCTTCCTAACACTCCTCTCTCTGGTTGCCCTTCTGTCCTCTCCTCTCTATGGATGCCCTTCATGCACTCTCTTCTCTCTGGATGCCCTTCTGTCCTCTCCTCTCTGTGGATGCCCTTCTGTCCTCCCCTCTCTCTGAATGCCCTTTTGTTCTATCCTCTCTCTGGATTCCCTATTTGTCTTCTTCTCTCTCTGGATGCTTTTCTCCTCTCTCCTTTCTCTAGATGCCCTTCTGTCATCTATTGTCTTTGGAAGCCCTTCTGTTTTCTCGAATCTCTGTATGCCCTTCTGTGCTCTCCTCTCTCTGGATGCCCTACTGTGCTGTCCTCTCTCTGGATGCCCTTATGCTCTCTCCTCTCTCTGAATGCCCTTCTGTTCTCTCCTCATTCTGGATGCCCTTTGTCCTCTCCTCTCTCTTGATACCTTTCTGTTCTCTCCTCTCAATGGATGCCCTTCTGCACTCTCCTCCCTCTGGATGCCTTTCTGTCTTCTCCTCTCTTTTGATGCCCTTCTGTTCTCTCCTCTCTCTGGATGCCCTTCTGTCCTCTCCTCTTTCTTGATGCCCTTCTGTTCTCTCCTCTCTCGGGATGCTCTTCTGCCTTCTCCTCACTCTGGATGGCTTTCTGATCACTCCTCTCTCTGGATGCCCTACTGTCCTCTTCATTATTTGGATGCCCTTCTGCTCTCTATTCTCTCTGGATGCCCATCTGTAGTCTCCTCTTTCTGAATGCCCTTCTGTCTTCTCCTCTCTCTCGATGCCTTTCACTTCTCTCTTCTTTCTGGATTCCCTCTTTGTCTTCTCCTTTATCTGGATGCCCTTCTGTTCTTCTCTCTCTTTGGATGCCCTTCTGTCCTCTATTCTCTCTGGATGCCCTCTGTTCTCTAGTCTCTCCAGATGCCTTTCTGTCCTCTCCTCTCTCTCGATTCCCTTCAGTCCTCTCCTCTGTCTGGATGCCCTTCTGTCTCCTCATTTTTCCCGATGCCCTTCTGTTCTCTACTCTCTACTGGTGTTCTTCTCTCTTCTCCTCTTTCTGGATGCCCTTGTGTTCTCTAGTCTCTCTAGATGCCCTTCTGTCCTCTCCTCTCCTCTCTCTGGATGCCCTTCAGTCCTCTCCTCTGTCTGGATGCCCTTCTGTCTCCTCCTTTCTCCTGATGCCCTTCTGTTCTCTCCTCTCTACCGATGCCCTTCTGTCTTCTCCTCTCTCTGGATGACCTTCATTTCTCTCCTCACTCTGGATACCCTTCTGTCTTCTCCTTTCTCTGAATGCCCTTCTATTCTCTCCTCTCACTGAATGTCCTTCTGTCCTCTCCTCTCACTGGATGTCCTTCTGTCCTCTTCTCTCTGTGTTTGTCGTCAGTATTCTGCTCTCTCTGGATGCCCTTCTGTTCTCTCCTCTTTCTGGATTCTCTTCTGTTCTCTCATCTCTCTGGATGCCCTTCTATTCTCTCCTCTCTCGGGATGCCCTTGGGTCCTCTCCTATCCCTGAATGCCCTTCTGCCTTTTCTTTTCCGCTGGATGCCCTTCTATTCTCTCGTCTCTCTGGATGCCCTACTGTCCTCTCCGCTTTGTTAATTCTCTTCTGTTCTCTTCTCTCTAGAGGCCCTTCTGTTCTTTCTCTCTCCAGATGCCCTTCTGTCCTCTCCTCTCTATGGATGACCTTCTGTCTTCTCCTCACTCTGGATGCACTTCTGTTCTCTCCTCTCTCTTTGGATGCCCCTCTGACCTCCTCTATCCATGAATGCCCTTCTGTTATCTCCTCTCTTTGGATGCCATTCTGTTCTCTCTTCTCTCTAAATGCCATTCATCTTCTCCTCTCTCTGGAAGGCTTTCTGTTCTCTCTTCTCTCTGGATCCCTTCTGTCCTCTCCTCTCTCTGGTTGCCCTTCTGTCCTTCCCTCTCTCTGGATGACCTTCTGTTCTCTCCTCTCTGGATTCCCTTTTTTTCTTCTCCTCTCTCTGGATGTCCTTCTCTTCTCTCCTCTTTCTAGATGTCCTTCTGTCCTCTATTCTCTCTGGATGCCCTTCTGTTTTCTTTTCTATCCAGATGCCATTCTGTGATCTCCTCTCTCTGGATATCCTTCTGTGCTCTCCTCTTTCTGGATTCCCTTCAGCTCTCTCCTATTTCTGAATGCCCTTCTGTTCTCTCCTCACTCTGGATGCCGTTCTGTTCTCTCCTTTTTCTGGACGCCCTTCTGTTCTCTCCTCTCTCTGGATGCCATTCTGCCTTCTCCTCACTATGGATGGCTTTCTGTTCTCTCCTCTCTCTGGATGCCCATCTGTCCTCTCCTCTCTCTGTATGCCATTCTCTCTTCTCCTCTCTCTGTTTGCTGTTCTGTTCTCTCCTCCGTTTGGATTTTCTTCTGTCTTCTCCTCTCTCTGGTTGCGCTTCTGTTCTCTCCTCACTCTGGATTCACTTCTGTTCTCTCCACTCTCTGGATGCCCTTCTGTTCTTTAAACCTCTCTGGATGCCCTTCTGTCCTCTCATCTTCCTGGATGCCCTTCTGCTCTCTCCTCTCTCTGGATGCCCATCTGTCCTCTTCTCTCTTTTTGTATGCCTTTCTGTCTTCTCGTCAATCTGCATGCCCTTCTGTTCTCTCCTCTCTTTGGATTCCTTTCTGTCTTCTCCTCTCTCTGGATGCCCTTCTGCTCTGTCCTCTCTCTGAATGCCTTTCTGTCTTCTCGTCTCTCTGGATTCACATCTGTTCTCTCCTCTCCCTTGATGCCCTTCTATTCTCTCCTCTCTCTAGATGCCCTTCTGTCCTCTCCTCTTTCTGGATTCTCTTCTGTTCTCTTCTCTCTAGATGCCCTTCTGTTCTTTCCTCTCTCCAGATGCCCTTCTGTCCTCTTCTCTCTATGGATGCCCTTCTCTTTTCTCCTCACTCTGGATGCCCTTCTGTTGACTCAAATCTCTGGATGCCCTTCAGACCTCTCCTCTCGATATATGTCTTTCTGTTCTCTCCTCTCTCTGGATACCTTTCTGTTCTCTCCTCTTTCTTGATGCCATTCGTCTTCTCCTCTCTCTGGATGGCTTTCTGTTCTCTCCTCTCTCTGAATCCCTTCTGTCCTCTCCTTTCTCTGGAAGCCCTTCTGCACTCTCGTCTCTCTGGATACCCTTCTTTCCTCTCCTCTCTGTAGATGCCCTTCTGTCCTCCCCTCTCTCTGAATGCCCTTTTGTTCTCTCCTCTCTCTGGATTCCCTATTTGTCTTCTTCTCTCTCTAGATGCCCTTCTCTTCTCTCCTCTCTCTTGATGCCCTTCTGTCTTCTATTCACTCTGGAAGCCCATCTGTTCTGTCGTCTCTCTGTATGCCCTTCTGTGCTTTTCTCTCTCTGGATGCCCTTCTGTCCTGTCCTCTCTCTGGATACCCTTATGCTCTCTCCTCTCTCTAAATGCCCTACTTTTCTCTCCTCACTCTGGATGCCCTTCTGATCTCTCCTCTCTCTGGATGCCCTTTTGTCTTCTCCTCTCTCTTGATGCCATTCTGTACTCTCCTCTCTCTGGATGCCCTTCTGTCCTCTCCTCTTTCTTGATGCCCTTCTGTTCTCTCCTCTTTGTGGAAGACATTTTGCCTTCTTCTCACTCTGGATGGCTTTCTGTTCTCTCCTCTCTCTGGATGCCATCTGTCCTCTCATCTCTCTGTATGCCCTTCTGTCTTCTTCCTCTCTCTGAATGCCCTTCTGTTCTCTCCTTTATTTGGATTCCCTTATGTCTTCTCCTCTCTCTGGATGCCCTTCTGTTCTCTCCTCTCTCTGGATTCACTTCTCTTCTCTCCTCTCTTTTGATGCCCTTCTGTACTCTCCTCTCTCTGGATGCCCTTCTATCCTCTCCTCTTTCTTGATGCCCTTCTGTTGTCTCCTCTCTGCGGAAGCCCTTTTGCCTTCTTCTCACTCTGGATGGCTTTCTGTTCTCTCCACTCTCTGGATGCCATCTGTCTTCTCATCTCTCTGTATGCCCTTCTGTCTTCTCCTCTCTCTGAATGCCCTTCTGTTCTCTCCTCTCATTGGATTCCCTTCTGTCTTCTCTCTCTGGATGCCCTTCTGTTCTCTCCTCTCTCTGGATTCACTTCTGTTCTCTCCTCTCTCTGGATGCTCTTTTGTTCTCTCCTCTCTCGGGGTGCCTTTCTGTCCTCTACTCTACCTGGATGCCCTTCTGCTCTCTCTTTTCTCTGGATGTCCTTCTATTCTCTCCTTTTCTGTATGCCCTTCTGTCCTCTCCTCTTTCTGGATTCTCTTCTGTTCTCTTCTCTCTACATGCCCTTCTGTTCTTTCCTCTCTCCGGATGCCTTTCTGTCCTCTCCTCTCTATGGATGCCCTTCTGTCTTCTCCTCACTCTGGATGCTCTTCTGTCCAATCAATCTCAGGATGCCCTTCTGACCTCTCCTCTCCATGGATGCCTTACTGTTCTCTCCTCTCTCTGGATCCCTTCTGTCCTCTCCTCTCACTGGATGCCCTTCTGTCTTCTCCTCACCCTGGATGCCCTTCTGTCCTCTACTATCTCTGGATGCCCTTCTTAACTACTCTCTCCATGTATGCTCCTCTGTTCTCTCTTCCCTCTGGATGCCCTTTTGTCCTCCCCTCTCTCTGAATGGCCTTCTGTTCTCTCCTCTCTGGATTCTGTTTTTGTCTTCTCCTTTCTCTGGATGACCTTCTGCTCTCTCTTCTCTCTGAATGTCCTTCTGTCCTCTCCTCTCTCTGGATGCCCTTCTGCTCTCTCCTCTCTCTGAATGCCCTTCTGTTCTCTCCTCTCTCTGGATTCACATCTGTTCTCTCCTCTCTCTGGATGCTCTTTTGTCCTCTCCTCTCTATGGATGCCCTTCTGATTTTTCCTCTCTCCTGATACCCTTCTGTTCTTTCATCTGTCCCAATGCCCTTCTGTCTTCTGCTCTCTCTTGATGCCCTACAATTCTCTATTATCTCTGGATAGCCTTCTATATTCTCCTCTCTCTGGATGCCATTCTGTTCTCTCTTCTCACTGGATGCCCTTCTGTCCTCTCCTCTCTCTGGATGCCCTTCTGTTCTCTTCTCTATCCAGATGCCCTTCTGTATTCTCCTCCCTCTGGATGCCCTTCTGTTCTCTTCTCTTTCCAGATGCCCTTCTGTATTCTCCTCTCTGTTGATGCCTTAAAATTCTCTCTTCACTCTGGATACCCTTCTATCTTCTACTCTCTCTGGATGCCACTCTGTTCTGCCCTCTCTCTGGATACCCTTCTGTCCTCTCCTGTCTCTGGATGCCTTCTTCTCTTCTCCTTTTCCTGGATGCCCTTCTGCTCTCCGCACTCTCTAGATGCCCTTCTGAACTCTCTTCTCTCTGGATGCCCTTCTGTTCTCTTCTATCCCTGGATTTCCTTCTGTCCTTTCCTCTCTCTGAATGCCCTTCTGTCCTCCCCTCTCTCTTAATGCCTTTTTGTTCTCTCCTCTCTCTGGATTCCCTATTTGTCTTCTTCTCTCTCTGGATGCCCTTCTCTTCTCTCCTCTCTCTAGATGCCCTTCTGTCCTCTATTCTCTCTGGAAGCCCTTCTGTTCCCTCGTCTCTCCGTATGCCCTTCTGTTCTCTCCTGATTCTGGATGCCCTTCTGTTCTCTCCTCTCTCTGGATGCCCTTCTGTCTTCTCCTCTGTCTTGATGCCCTTCTGTTCACTCCTCTCTCTGGATGCCCTTCTGTTCTCTTCTCTTTCTTGATGCCCTTTTTTTCCCTCCTCTCTCTGGATGCCCTTCTGCATTCTCCTCACTCTGCATGGCTTTCTGTTCTCTCCTCTTTCTAGATGCCCTTCTGTCCTCTCCTCTTTTTGGATCCCCTTCTGCTCTCTCTTCTCTCTGGATGCCCATCAATCCTCTCATCTTTCTGAATGCCCTACTGTCTTCTCCTATCTCTGCATGCCTTTCACTTCTCTCCTCTTCTGGAATCCCTCTTTGTCTTCTCCTTTCTCTGGATGCCCTTCAGTTCTCTTCTCTCTCTGGATGCCATTCTGTCCTCTATTCTCTCTGGATGCCCTCTTTTCTCTAGTCTCTCCAGATGCCCTTCTGTCCTCTCCTCTCTACCAATGCCCTTCTGTCTTCTCCTCTTTCTGGATGCCCTTGTGTTCTCCAGTCTCTCTAGATGCCCTTCTGTCCTCTCCTCTCTCTGGATGCCCTTCTATTCACTTCTCTCCCTGGATGTCCTTTTGTCCTCTTCCCTATCCGGATGCCCTTCTGTCCTCTCCTCTCTCTGGATGTTCTTCTGTCTTCTCCTCTCTCTTGATGACCTTCATTTCTCTCCTCACTCTGCATACCCTTCCGTCTTCTCCTGTCTCTGAATACCTTTCTGTTCTCTCCTCTCACTGGATGTCCTTCTGTCCTCTCCTCTCTCTGGTTGCCCTTCTGTTCTCTCCTCTTACTGGATTCTCTTCTGTTCTTTCCTCTCTCTGGATTCCCTTCTGTCTTCTCCTTTATCTAGATGCCCTTGTGTTCTCTCCTCTTTCTGGATGCCCTTGTGTTCTCTCCTCTCTCTGGATGCCCTTCTGTCTTCTCCTCTCTATGGATGCCCTCCTATTCTCTCCTCTCTCTGGATGCCCTTCTGTCCACTCGTCTTTCTGTGTTCTCTTCTGTTCTATTCTTTCTGGATAAGCTTCTGTTCTTTCTTTTCTCTTCTTCTCTCTCCCGATGCAATTCTGTTCGTTCCTCAGTCCTGATGACCTTCTGTCTTCTCCTGTCTCTTGATGCCCTACAATTCTCTCATGACTCTTTACATGAGTCTTCTCTTCTATGTGGATGCCATTCTCTTCTCTCCTCTCACTGGATGCCCTTCTGTCCTCTCCTCTCTCTGTATGCCCTTCTGTATTCTCATCTCTCCCCTGCCTTTCTGTCCTCTTCTCTCTCTGGATATCCTTCAGTCTTAGCTCGATCTTGATGCCTTTCTGTTCTATACTCTTTCTGGATTCTCTTCTGTTCTTTAATCTCTCTGGATGCCCTTGTGTTCCCTCCTCTCTCGGGATGCCCTTCGGTCATCTCTTCTCTCTGTATGCCCTTCTGTCTTCTTTTTTCTCTGGATGCCCTTATGTACTCTCCTCTCTCTTGATGTCCTTCTGTACTTTCCTCTCTCTGGATACCCTTCTGTTTTCTCCTCTCTCAGGATGCCCTTCTGTTCTCTCCTCTCTCTGGATGCCCCTCTGTCCTCTCCACTCTCTGGTTGCCCTTCTGTTCTCTCCTATCTCTTGATGCCCTTCTGTCCTCTTCTCTCTATATATATCCTTCAGTCTTCTGATCACACTAGATGCCCTTATGTTCTCTCCTCTTTCTGGACTCTCTTCTGTTCACCCATCTCTCTGGATGCCCTTTTGTTCTCTCCTCTCTCGGAATACCCTTGTGTCCTCTCCTCTCCATAGATGCCCTTCTGACTTCTCTTTTCGCTGGATGCCTTCTATTCTCTCCTCTCTCTGGATGCCGTTCTGTTCTCTATTCTCTCTAGATGCCACTTGTCTTCTCCTCTCTCTGGATGGCTTTCTGTTCTCTCCTCTCTCTGTATCCCTTCTGTCCTCTCCTTTCACTGGATGCACTTCCTCACACTCCTCTCTCCGGATGCCCTACTGTCCTCTCCTCTCTCTAGATGCACTTCTGTCC
>NW_023045723.1:0-52242 GCF_011762505.2 Arvicanthis niloticus | reverse complement strand
GAGGAGAATACAGTAGGGCATCCGAGAGAGGAGAGAACAGAAGGGTATCCAGAGAGAGGAGAGAGCAGAAGGGCATCCAGAGAGAGGAGAAGACAGAAGGGCATCCGGATAGAGGAAGAACAAAAGGGCATCCAGAGAGAGGAGAGAGCAGAACAGCATCCAGAGAAAGAAGAGGACAGAAGGGCATCCAGAAAGAGAAGACAGAAGGACATCGGGAGTTAGGAGAAGACAGAAGTGCATCCAGAAAGAGAAGACAGAAGGACATCGGGAGTTAGGAGAAGACAGAAGTGCATCCAGAGAGAGGAGAACAAAAAAGGGCATTCACATAAAATAGTACAGAAGGCCAAACAAAGAGAGGAGAAGGCAGAAGGGCATCTAGATAGAGGAGAGAACAGAAGGGCATCCAGAAAGAGGAGATAACAGAAGGGCATCCAGAGAAGGAGAAGACAGAAGCGAATCCAAAGAGAGGAGAGAGCAGAAGGGCATTCGGAGAGAGGAGAGAACAGTAGGCCATCGGGAGAGAGGAGAAGACAGAAGGTCATGCACAGAGAGGAGAGGACAGAAGGGCATCCAGAGAAAGGAAAAAAATAGGGAATGCAGAGAGAGGAGAGAACAGAAGTGCATCCTGAGAGAGGAGATGACAGAAGAGTATGGAGAGAGAGGAGAGAACAGAAGGGCATCCAGAAAGAGGAGAGAAGAAAAGGGCATCAAAAGAGAGGAGAAGACAGAGGGAATCCAGAGGGAGGAGAGGACAGAAGGACATCCCTAGAAAAGAGAGAACAGAAGGACATCCAAAGAGAGGAGACAGCAGAAGGGCATTCAAAGAGAGAAGAATACAGAAGGGCATCCAGAGAGAGTAGGGGACAGAATGTTATCCAGAAAGAGGAGAAAACAGAAGGGTATCCTGAGAGTGGAGAAAACAGAAGGGCTTCAAGACAGAGGAGAGGACAGGAAGACATCCAGAAAGAGGAGAAGAGAGAAGGCATCCAGGTGGAGAAGTGGACCGATGGGCATCCAGAGAGAGGAGAGGCAGAAGGCATTCAGGGAGAGAACAGAACAGAAGGGCATTCAGAGAGAAGAGAGGACAGAAGGGCATCTAGAGAGAGCAGAGAACAGGAGCGCATCCAGAAAGTGGAAAAGACAGAACAAAATTGGGAGATAGGAGAAGACAGAAGGGCATCCAGAGAGAGGAGAGCAAAAAAGGGCATCCACAGAAAATAGTACAGAAGGCCATCCAGTGAGAGGAGAAGACATAAGGGCATCTAGATAGAGGAGAGAACAGAAGGGCATCCAGAAAGAGGAGAGAAAAAAAGGGCATTCAGAGAAGGAGAAGACAGATGTGAATCCAAAGAGAGGAGAGAAGGGAAGTGGATCCAGAGAGAGAGAGAAGACAAATGACATCCAGAGCTAGGAAAAGACAGTAGGGCATCCGGAGAGAGGAGAGAACAGAAGGTCATCTAGAGAGAAGAGAGCACAGAAGGGCATCCAGATAGAGGATAAAATAAAAGGTCATCCAGAGAGAAGAGAGAACAGAAGGGCATCCAGAGAGAGAAGAGAGCAGAAGGGTATCCAGAGAGAGGAGAAGACAGAAGGGCATCCAGAGAGAGGAGAGAACAGAAGGGAATCCAGAGAGAGAAGTGAGTATAAGGGAATTTAGAGAGAGGAGTAGACAGTAGGGCATCTGTAATGAGCAGAGAACAGAAGGGCATTCGGGTAGAGGAGGAGAAGACAGAAGGGCATCCAGAGTGAGGAGAGGACTGAAGGACATTTGGAAAAAGTAGAGAACAAAATGGAATACAGAAAGAGGACAGAACAGAAGGGTATCTAGAGAGAAGGGGACACAAGAGATAGGAGAAGAAAGAAGGTCATCCAGAGAGAGGAGGTGACACAAGGACATCCAGAGTGAGGAAAAAAATTGGGAATCCAGAAATAGGAAAGAACAGAAGTGCATTCAGTGAGTGGAGAAGACAGAAGGGCATCCAGATAGAGGAGAGGATAGAACAGAATCCAGAGAGAGGAGAAGACAGAAGGGCATCTGGAGAGAAAAGAGAACAGCCGGGAATCCAGAGAGAGGAGAGAGTAGAAGGGCATCCAGAGAGAGAAAACAGTAGGGCATCTGGAGAGAGAGAACAGAAGGGCATCCAGAGAGAGGCGAGAGCAGAATGTCATCCAGAGAGATGAGAAGACAAAAAAGCATCCGTAGAGAGGAGAGAGTAGAAGGGCATCCAGAGAGACGAGAAGAGAGAAGGGCATCCAGAAAGAGAAGACAGAAGGCCATCAGGAGATAGGAAAAGACAGAAGGGCATCCAGAGAGAGGAGAGCAAAGAAGGGCATCCACATAACATAGTACAGAAGGCCATACATAGAGAGGAGAAGACAGAAGGGCATCTAGATAGAGGAGAGAACAGAGGGGCATCCAGAAAGAGGAGAGAACAGAAGGGCATCCAGAGAAGGAGAAGACAGAAGCGAATCCAGAGAGAGGAGAGAACAGAAGGGCATTTGGAGAGTGGAGAGAACAGAAGGGCATAGGGAGGGAGGAGAAGACAGAAGGTCATCCAGATAGAGGACTTGACAGAAGGGCATCCAGAGAGACGAAAGGAAAAATAGTGATTGTAGAGAGAGGAGAGAACAGAAGTGCATCCTTAGAGAGGAGACGACAGAAGGGTATGGGGAGAGAGGAGAGAACAGAAGGGCATCCAGAAAGATGAGAGAACAGAAGGCCATCATGAGAGAATAGAAGACAGAAGGGAATCCAGAGAGAGGAGAGGACAGAAGGACATCCTGAGAGAAGAGAGAACAGAAGCACATCCATAGAGAAGAGAGGACAGAAGAGAATGCAGAAAGAGGAGAGAACACAAGCCCATCCAGAGACAACAGAAGACTGAAGGTCATTCACAGAGAGAAGAGGAATGAAGGGCATCCGGAGAGAGAAGCAAACCGAAGGGCATCTGGAGAGAGGAGAGGACAGACTGGCATCCAGTGGCAGGAGAGAAAAAAAGGGCATCCAATGTTAGGGGAGAGTACAAGGGCATCCAGACAGAGGAGAAGACAGAAGGAAAGAAGGGAGAGGAGTGTACAGAAGCGCATCCAGAAAGAGAAGAGAGTAGAAGGGCATCCAGAGAGAGGAGAGGACATAAGGGAATACAAAGAGAAGAGAACAGAACAGCATTCGGAGAGAGGAGAAGCCAGAAGTGCATCAAGATAGGAGAGGACAGAATGGCATCCCGAAAGAGAAGAGAACAGAAAGGCATCCAGAGAATAGACAGAACAGGAGGGTATCCAGGGAGAAGAGGACAAAAGGGCATCCAGACAGAGGAGAGAAGAGAAGGGCATCCAGAGAAGGAGAAGTCAGAAGCGAATCCAGAGAGAGGAGAGAACAGAAGGGCATTTGTAGAGAGTAGAGAACAGATGGGCATCTGGAGAGTGGAGAAGACAGAAGGTCTTTCAGAGAAAGGAGATGACAGAAAGGCATCCAGAGTGAGGAAAAAATACTGGGAATCCAGAAAGAGAAGAGAACAAAATTGCATCAATTAGAGAGGAGAAGACAGAAGGGCATCCATAGAGAGGAGAGGATAGAACGACATCCAGAGAGATGAGAAGACAGAAGGGAATCCAGAGAGAGGAGAGAACACAAGGGCATCCAGACAGAGGAGAAAACAGAAGGGCATCAGGAGAGAGGAGAGAACAGAAGGGCATCCAGAGAGAGGAGAGAGTATAAGGGCATCCAGAGAGAGGAGAAGACAGTAGGCCATCTGGAGAGAGGAGAGAACAAAATGGCATCCAGAGATAGGAGAGAGCAGAAGGGCATCCAGAGAGAGGAGAAGACAAAAGGGCATCTGGAGAGAGGAGAGAACAGAACTGCATCCAGAGAGAGGAGAGAGCAGAAAGGCATCCAGAGAGAGGAGAAGACAGAAGGGCATCCAGAAAGAGGAGAAGACAGAAGGGCATCGTGAGATAGGAGAAGACAGAAGGGCATCCAGAAAGAGGAGAGAACAGAAGGGCAGTCAAAGAGAGGAGAGAACAGAAGGGCATCGGGAGAGGAGAAGGCAGAAGGTCATCCAGAGAGATAAGATAACAGAAATGTTTCCAGAGAGAGAAGACAGAAGGGCATTCAGAGAGAGGAGAGCACAGAATGCCATCCAGTGAGAGGAGAGAACAGAAGGGCATCCAATGTTAGGGGAGAACAGGAGGGAATCCAGAGAGAGGAGAGAACAGAAAAGCATCCTGAGAGAGAGGAAGGCAGAAGGGCATACAATGTGAGGAGAGAACAGAAGGGCATCTGTAGAGTGAAAAAGAATAAACGCCATTTTATGAAATATGTGTAGATTTTTCGCCTTACAGAAAAGGGAACTGAAAATAAGATTTCAGGCCTTCACATTCCAGGTGAAGGACACTTGCTGGATTACATTCCTCAAGACTCACCCAAGGCAGGAAGACACATTCCTGACCACAGATAAAAGATGCTGCCACCTAGGTGGGGCTATAGTGGGAAGAAGCAAAGATAGTTAATCTGAAATAGTTGGTAAATGGCAGGATAGGACACAATAGCATGGTAAAAACCACATTTTTCAGAAGAATGAGTGTGCAGAGTGATTTCACATGACTCAAGATCATTTGGCCTAGATTCCTCTGAAATGTTCTACTGTTATTGGTTATCCCTCCCTTGGTCTTACCAGTGCTATGTTCAAAATTTGTAAAACAAGGAATCATGTGTAACCACACGAAAATGCAACCATTCATCTGTAAGCGGGCGAAAATGCCTTCCTTTCCTCACCCCAGGCTATAAAAGACCCTTTAACCCACCACTCAGGCCAAAAACCTTGCTCTTGGATCTAAAGAGCTTGTCGTTTTGACCACCTGCTTACTTCCCTAATAAAGCCTCTGCTGATTGCATCCAGGCATGGTTTCTTGTGATTTTTGGGTGGTCAGGATTTGCGAAGGCTTGAGGAAGGGTCTCTGGAGTATGGAGGTCTTCACATCCTCAGAGAGGAGAGAGCGTAAGGGCATCCAGAGAGAGGAGAGACCAGAAGGGCATTGAGATAGTGAGGACAAGACAGAAGGGCATCCGGAGAGAGGAAAGAACAGAAGGGCATCCAGAAACAGGAGAGAACAGAAGGTCATCAAGAGAGAGGAGGAGACAGAAGGGAATCTAGAGATAGGTGAGAACAGAAGGGCATCCACAGAGTGGAGAGAGTAGAAGGGCATCCAGAAAAAAGAAAAGACAGTAGGGCATCCGAAGAGAGGAGAGAACAGAAGGGCATCCAGAGAGAGGAGAGAGCAGAAGGGCATCCAGAGAGAAGAGAAGGCAGAGGGCATCCAGAGAAAGGAGAAGAAAGTAGAGCATCCACAGAAAAGAGTACAGAAGCACATTCGGAGAGAGGAGAAAACAGAAGTGCATCCAGAAAAAGGTGAGAACAGAAGGGTTTTCAGAGAGAAAAGAAGACAGAAGGGAGTGTAGAGTGAGGAGAGAAATGTAGGGCATCCAGAGAGAGGAGAAGACAGAATGGCATCAGAAGAGAGGAAAGAAGAAAACGGCATCAGGAGAGAGGAGAAGACAGAATCGCATACAGAGAGAGGAGATGACAGAAGGGCATCCAGAGAGAGGAAAAATTTAAAAAGCCAATACAGAGAGCGGAGAGAACAGAAGGGCATCCCTAGAGAGGAGAAGACAGAAGGGCATCCAGAGAGAGGAGAAGACAGAAGGGAATCCATAGAGAGAAGAGAATAGAAGGGCATCCAGAGAGAGGAGAAGCCAGAAGGGAATCCAGAGAGAGGAGAGGACAGAACAGAATCCAGAAAGAGGAGAGAGCAGAAGGGAATCCAAAGAGAGGAGAAGACAAAAAGGCATCAGGAATGAGGAGAGAACAGATGGGCATCCAGATAGATGAGAGAGCAGAAGGGCATCCAGAGAGAGGAGAAAACAGAAGGGCATCCGAAGAGAGGAGAGAACAGAAGGGCATCTAGAGAGAGGAGAGAACATAGGGCATCCAGAGATAGGAGAAGACAGAACGGCATCCAAAGAGAAAAGACAACAGAAGGGCATCCAGAGAGTGGAGAAGAAAGAAGGGCATCCAGAAAAAGTAGAGAGTAGAATGGTATTCAGAGAGTGGAGAAGACAGAAGAACATTCAGAGTGAGGAGAGAACGTAAGGGCATCCAGAGAGAATAGAGGATAAAAGCACATGTAGAGAGAGCAGAGAACAGAAGGGTATCCAGAAAGAGGAGCAGACAGAAGGGCACTGAAAGATAGGAGAAGACAGAAGGGCATCCAGGGAGAGGAGAGGACAGAATGGCCTCCAGAGAGAAGAGAGAGCAGAAGGGCATCCATAGAGAAGAGGGGAAGTAAGGGCATCCACAGAAAAAATTACAGAAGGCCATACAGAGAGAGGAGAAGACAGAAGGGCATCTAGATAGAGGATAGAACAGAATTGCATCTACAGCGAGGAGAGAAGAGAAGGACATCCAGAGAGGTGAGAAGACAGAACGGCTTCCAGAGAGTTGAGAGAACAGAAGGTCATCTGGAAAAAGGAGAAGAGAGAAGAAATCTAGATGGAAAAGAGGACAGACGGGAATCCGGAAAAAGTAGAGGACAGAAGGGAATCCAGGGAGAGAAGAGAACAGAAGGGCATCGAGAGAGAGGAGAGGACAGAAGGGCCTCTAGAGAGAGCAGAGAACAGAAGTGCATCCAGAAAAACGAAAAGACAGAAGGGCATTGGGAGATAGGAGAAGACAGAAGGGCATCCAGAGAGAGGAGAGGACAGAATTGCCGCCAGAGAGAATAAAGAGCAAAAGGGCATGTAGAGACAGGAGAGGACATAAGGTCATCCACAGAAAAGAGTACAGAATGCCATAGAGAGACAGGATTAGAGAGAAGGGCATCTAGATAGAGGAGAGAACTAAAGGGCATCTAGATAGATGAGAGAACAGAAGGGCATCCGGAGAGAGAAGAGAAAAGGCATCCAGATGGAGAAGAGGACAGAAGGGCATCGTGTGAGAGGAGAGGATAGAAGGGCATCTAGAGTGAGCAGAGAATAGAAGGGCATCCAGAAAGAGAAGAAGGCAGAAGGGCATTAGGAGATAGGAGAAGACAGAAGGGCATCCATCCATACAGAAGAGAGGACAGAATGTCCTCCAGAGAGAAGAGAGATCAGAAGGGCATCCAGAGAGTGGAGAGGACAGAAGGGCATCCACAGAAAAGAGTACAGGGGCCATACAGAGAGCGGCGAGGCCAAAAGGGCATCTAGATAAAGGAGAGAACAGAAGATCATCTAGAGAGAGGAGAGAACATAAGGGCATCCAGAGAGAGGAGAGGACAGAGGGGCATCAAGAAAGAGGACAGAACAGAAGGGCATCCATAGAGAGGAGAAGACAGTTGGGAATCCAGAGATAGGAGAGAACAGAAGGACATTCATAGAAAGGAGGAGACAGTTGGGAATCCAGAGATCGGAGAGAACAGAAGGGAATTCAGAGAGATGAGAGAGCAAAAGGGCACCCAGAGAGAGAAAAGAGAGAAGGGCATCCGGAGAGAGTAGAGAACAGAAGGGCATCCAGAGAGAGGAGATGAGAGTAGGGCATCTGGAGAGAGGAGAGGCTAGAAGGATATCCCGAGAGAAGAGAGGACAGAATGGGATCCAGTGAGAAGAGAGAACTGAAGGGCATCTAGAGAGTGGAGAAGACAAAAGGGTATCCAGTGTGAGGAGAAAATTGCCAGGCATCCAGAGAGAGGAGAGACAGAAGGGCATCGAGAGAGAAAAGAGAACTGAAATTCATAGGGATAGAGGAGAAGAAAGAAGGGCATCCAGAGAGAGGAGAGGACAGAAGGGTTTCAAGGTAGAGGAGAGAACAGAAATGCATTCGGAAAGAGGAGAAGAGAGAAGGCATCTAGATGGAGAAGACTACAGATGGGCATCTAGAGAGATGAGAGGACCGAAGAGCATCCACAGAGAGAACAGAAGGGCATCCAGAGAGAAGTGAGGACAGAAGGACATCTAGTTAGAGCAGAGAACAGAAGGGCAACCAGAAAGAGAAGACAGAAGGGCATCCAGAGACAGGGGAGGTCAGAAGAGCATCCACAGAAAGAGAACAGAAGGCCATCCAGAGTGAGGAGAATACAGAAGGGCATCTAGATAGAGGAGAGTACAGAAAGGCATTAGAGAGAGGAGAGAACAGAAGAGCATCCAGAGAGAGGGGAGGACAGATGGGGATCCAGAGAGAGGAGAGAGCAAAGGGCATCCAGGAAGAGGAGAGGAAGAAAGGCATCCAGAGAGAGGAGAGGACCAAAGGGCATCCAGAGAGAATAGAGAACAGAAGTGAATCCAGAGGGAGGAGAGAACAGAAGTGAATCCAGAGAGAGGAGAGAACAGAAGGGTATCAAGACAGAGGAGAGGACAGAATGGCATCCACAGATAAGAGAACAGAAGGCCATCCAGT
Source organism: Arvicanthis niloticus (assembly GCF_011762505.2). Taxonomy (NCBI): domain Eukaryota; kingdom Metazoa; phylum Chordata; class Mammalia; order Rodentia; family Muridae; genus Arvicanthis; species Arvicanthis niloticus. The sequence goes on along the minus strand of NW_023045723.1, from coordinate 43,813 downwards.
GTGAGGAGAAAACAGAAGGGCATCTAGATAGAGGAGAGAACAGAAAGGCATTTAGAGAGAGAAGAGAACAGAAGGGTATACAGTGAGAGAAGAGGACAGATGGGCATCCAGAGAGAGGAGAATGCAGAAGGGTATCCAGGAAGAGGAGAGGACAGAAGGGCATTCAGAGCCAGGAGAGGACCAAATGTCATCCAGAGAGAGTAGAAAACAGAAGGGAATCCTGAGAGAGGAGAGCACAAAAGGGCATCCAGAGAAAGGAGAAGACAGAAGGGCATCCAGAGGGAGGAGATTATAAAAGGACATCCCGAGACAACAGAGAACAGAAGGGCATACCGAGAGATGATAAAACAGGGGAGAAAACAGAAAGAGGAGAGAACTGCAGCCCATCCAGAGAGAGCATAAGACTGAAGGACATCCTGAGAGAGAAGAGGACCGAAGGGCATAAAGAAATAGGAGAAGACAGAAGGGCATCCAGAGACAGGAGATGACAGAATTGCATCCAGAGTGAGGAGAAAATTGTCAGTCATCCAGAGAAAGAAGAAAACAGAAGGGTATCTAGAGAGAAGAGAACAGTATAGAATCCAGAGAGAGCAGAGGACAGAAGGGCATCCAGAGAGAGGAGATAATAAAAGGGCATCCAGCAAGAGGAGAAGGCAGAAGGGCATATGGAGAGGGGAGAGCACTAAAGGGCATCCCGAGAGAGAAGAGGACAGAAGGGCATCCAGGTAGAGAAGAGAACAGAAGGGCATCCAGAGACAGGGGAGGATAGAAGGGCATCCACAGAAAAGAGAACAGAAGGCCATCCAGAGTTAGGAGAAGACAGAAGGGCATCTGGATAGAGGAGAGAACAGAAGGGCATCTAGAGAGAGAAGAGAACAGTAGTGAATCCAGAGAGAGAAGACAGAAGGGCATTCAGAGAGAGGAAAGAACAGAAGGGCATCCAGAGAGAGGAGAAGACACAAGGGAATCCAAAGAGAGGAGAGAACAGAAATGCATCCAGAGAGAGGAGAAAACAGAAGGATATCCAGAGAGAGGTGAGGAAAGAATGGCATCCAGTGATAGGAGAGAACAGGAGAGCATCCAATATTAGGAGAGAACAGAAGGGAATCCAGAGAGAGGAGAGGAGAGAAGAGAAGGGCATCCGGACAGAGGAGAAGACAGAAGAAAAGCCAGAGAGAGGAGAGGGAGAAGGGCATACAGAGAGAGGAGAATGCAGAAGTGCATCCAGAAAGAGGAGAGCACAAAAAGCCATCCAGAGTGAGGAGAAAACAGAAGGGTATCCGGACATAGGAGAAAAAAGAATGGTATTCTGAAAAAGGAGAGAACAGAAAGTCATCCAGAGTGAGGAGAGAACAGAAGGGCATTAAGAGAGAGGAGAGAGTAGAAAGGCATCCAGACAGAGGAGAGGACAGAAGGCCATCCAGAGAGAGGAGAGCCCAGAAAACCATCCTGAGAGACGATAGAACAGATGGGCATCCAGAGAGAAGAGAGGACAAGAGGGCATCTTGAGAGAGGAGAGAATAAAAGGGCATCCAGAGAGAGGAGAAGGGAAAATGAGAATTCAGAGAGAGGTGAGAACAGAAGGGCATCCAGAGAGTGGAGAGTACAGAAGGCTATCAAGTGCGAAGAGAGGACAAAAGGGCATCCAGAGAGAGGAAAGAACAGAACGGCATCCAGAGAAAGGAGAAGACAGAGGAAATCCAGAGATAGGAGAGGACAAAAGGACATCCCATGAGAAGAAAGAACAGAATGGCATCCAGAGAGATGATAGAACAGGAGAGAAAACAGAAAGAGGAGAGAACAGAAGCCCATCCAGGGAGAGCATAAGACTGAAGGTCATGCTGAGAGAGAAGGACTGAAGGACATCCAGAGAGAGGAGAAGAGAGAAGGCCATACAGAGAGAGGAGATGACAGAATTGCATCCAGTGAGAGGAGAGAACAGAAGGGCATCCAGGTAAAGAAGAGAACAGAAGGGCATCCAGAGAGAAGAGAGGACAGAAGGGCATCTAGAGAGAGCAGAGAACAGAAGAGCATCTAGAGAGAGCAGAGAACAGAAGGGCATCTAGAGAGAGCAGAGAACAGAAGGTCATCCAGAAAGAGAAGAAGACAAAAGGGCATCCAGAGCCAGGGGAGGTGAGAAGGGTGTCCAGAAAGAGGAGAGCAAAGAAGGTCATCCAGAAAAAGGAGAGAACAGAAGAACATCCAGAGTGAGGAGAGAACGGAAGGGCATTCTGAGAGGGGAGAGAGCAGAAGGGCATCGGGAGAGAGGAAAAGACAAAAGGTCATCCAGAGAGAGGAGATGACAGATGGGCATCCATAGAAAGGAAAAAAATAGGGAATGCAGAGACAGGATAGAACATAAGTGCATCCTGAGAGACAAGACGACAGAAGGATATGCAGATAGAGGAAAGAACAGAGGGGCATTCAGAGAGAGAGGAAAGAACAGAAGCGCATCAAGACAGAGTAGAAGACAGAAGGGAATCCAGAGAGAGGAGAGGACAGAAGGACATCCCGAGAGAAGAGAGAACAGAAGGACATCCTGGGATAGGAGAGAGCATAAGGGCATCCAGGGAGAGGAGAAGACAGAAGGGCATCCAGAGAGAGTAGAGGACAGAACGTCAACCTGAGAGAGGAAAGAACAGAAGAGCATTCAGAGAGGGAAGAAAACAGAAGGGATTCAAGAGAGAGGAGAGAACAGAAAGGTATCCAGAACAAGGAGAAGCGAGAAGGCATCCAGATGGAGAAGAGAACTGACGGGCATCCTGAGAGAGGAGAGTACAGAAAACATTCAGGGAGAGAAGAGAACAGAAGGGCATCCAGAGAGAGGAGAGCAAAGAAGGGCATCCACATAAAATAGTACAGAAGGCCATAAAAAGAGAGAGAGGAGAAGACAGAAGGGCATCTAGATAGAAGAGAGAACAGAAGGGCATCCAGAAAGAGGAAAGAGCAGAAGTTCATCCAGAGAAGGAGAAGACAGAAGCGAATCCAGAGAGAGGAGAGAACAGACGGGCATTTCTAGAGAGGAGAGAACAGAAGGGCATTGGGAGAGAGGAAAAGACAAAATGTCATCCAGAGAGAGTAGATGACAGAAGGGAATCCAGAGAAAGGAGAGGACAGAAGGACATCCGGAGAGAAGAGAGAACAGAAGCACATCCAGAGAGATGAGAGAACAGGAGAGAATGCAGAAAGAGGAAAGGACACAAGCACATCTAGAGACAGCAGAACACTGAAGGACATCCAGAGAGAGAAGAGGACTGAAGAGCATCCGGAGAGAGAAGACTGAAGAGCATCCAGAGAGAGTTGAGGACAGAATGACATCCAGTGAGAGGAGGGAACAGAAGGGCATCCAATGTTAGGGGAGAACAGAAGGGAATACAGAGAGAGGAGAGAACAGAAAGGCATCCAGACAGAGGAGAAGACAGAAGGGTAGCTGGAGAGAGGATAGTACAGAAGTGCATACAGAGAGAAAAGAAGACAGAAGGGCAAACGGAGGGAGGAGAGGACAGATGGACATCCAGAGAGAGGAGAAAGCAGAAATCCATCCAGAGTGAAGAGAAGGCAGAAGGGCATCCGGAAAGAGGAGAGAAAGGAGGGGCATCCAGAAAAAGAAGAAAACAGAAAGGCATCCAGAGTGAGGAGAGAACAGAAGGTCATTCAGAGAGAGGAGAGATCAGAAGGGATTCCAGAAAGAAGAGAGGACAGAAGGGCATCCAGAGATAGGAGAGAACAGAAGGGCATCCAGACTGAGGAGAAGACAGTAGGGCATCTGGAGAGAGGAGAGACCAGAAGGGCATCCAGAGAGAGGAGAAGACAGAAGGGCATTCAGAGAGAGGAGAGAACAGAAGCCATCCTGAGAGAGGAGAGAACAGAAGGGCATCAAGAGAGAGGAGAAGACAGAAGGGCATCCAGAGAGAGGAGAGAACAGAAAGCCATCCAGAAAGAGGAGAGAATAGAAGGGCATTAAGAGAGAAAAGAAGACAGTAGGGCATCCAGAGAGAGGAGAGAACAAAAGGGCATCCAGAGAGAGGAGAGAATAGAAGTGCATCCAGAGAAAGGAGAAGACAGAAGCAAATCCAGAGAGAGGAGAGGACAGAAGGGCATTCAGAGAGAGGAGAGAACAGATGGGCATCGGGAGAGAGGAGAAGACAGAAGGACATCCAGAGAGAGGAGATGACAGAAGGGCATCTAGAGAGAGGAAAAGAAAAATATGGAATCCAGAAAGAGGAGAGAACAGAAGTGCATCCAGAAAGAGGTGAGAACAGAAGGGCATCCAGAGAAGGAGAAGACAGAAGCGAATCCAGAGAGAGGAGCGAACAGAAGGGTATTTGGAGAAAAGAGAAAAAAGAACGGTATCAGGAGAGAGGAGAAGACAGAAGGTCATCCAGAGAGACGAGAACACAGAAGGGCATCCAGAGAGAGGAAAAAAAATTATGGAATTCAGAGAGAGGAGAGAACTGAAGGGCATCCTGAGAGAGGAGATGACAGAAGGGAATGTGGAGAAGGAGAGAACAGAAGGGCATCCAGAAAGAGGAGATAACAGAAGGGCATCCAGAGATAGGAGAGAGCTGAAGGACATCCAGAGAGAGGAGAGAACACAAGGGCATTCAGAGAGTGTAGAAAACAGAAGGGCTTCAAGAAAGAGGACAGAACAGAAGGGCATTCAGGGAGAAGAAGACACAAGGGAATCCAGAGAGAGGAGAGAACAGAAGGACATCCAGAGAAGGAGAAGACATAAGTGAACCCAGAGAGAGGAAAGAACAGATAGGAATTCGAAAAGAGGAAAGAACAGATGGGCATCGGGAGAGAGAAGACAGAAGGTCATCCAGAGAGAGGAGATGACAGAAGGGCATCCAGAGTTAGGAAAAATATGAAATTCAGAAAGAGGAGAGAACAAAAGTGCATCCAGAGAGAGGAGAAGACAGAAGGACATCCAGAGAGAGTAGAGGACAGAAGGTCATCCAGAGAAAGGAGAGAACAGAATGGCGTCCAGAGAGTGTAGAAAAGAGAAGAGCTTCAAGAGAGAGGACAGAACAGAAGGGCACCCAGAGAGAAGAGAACACAAGGGCATCCAGAGAGAGGAGAGAACAGAAGGGCTTAAAGAGAAGGAGAATTCAGAAGCGAATCCAGAGAGAGGAGAGAACAGAAGGGCATTCGGGGAGAGGAAAGAACAGATGGGCATTTGGAGAGAGGAGAAGACAGAAGGGCATCTGGAGAGAGAAGAGAACAGAAGGGCATATAGAGAGAGGAGAGAGTAGAAAGGCATCCACAGAGAGGAGAAGACAGTAGGGCCTCCTGAGAGAGGAGAAGACAGAAGGTCATCCAGAGAGAGGAGAAAACAGAAGGGCATCCAGAGAGAGGAGAAGACAGAAGGGCATCTGGAGAGAGGAGAGAACAGAAGGGCATCCAGAGAGAGGAGAGAGCAGAAGGGCATCCAGAGAGAGGAGAAGCAGAAGGGCATCCAGAAAGAGGAGAAGACAGAAGGGCATCAGGAGAGAGGAGAAGACAGAAGGGCATCCAGAGAGAGGAGAGCAAAGAAGAGCATACACATAAAATATTACAGAAGGCCATATAGAGAGAGGAGAAGACAGAAGGTCAGGCAGAGAGAGGAGATGACAGAAGGCCATCCAGAGAGAGGAAAAGAATAATAGGGAATGTAGAGAGAGGAGAGAACAGAAGTGCATCCTGAGAGAGGAGAAGACAGAAGGATATGCAGAAAGAGGAGAGAACAGAAGGGCATCCAGAAAGAGGAGAAAACAGAAGGGTATCAAGAGAGAGGAGAAGACAGAAGGGAATCCAGAGAGAGGAGAGGACAGAAGGACATTTCGAGAGAAGAGAGAAGAGAAGCACATCCAGAGAGATGCGAGAACAGGAGACAATGCAGAAAGAGGAGGGAACACAAGCCCAACAAGAGACAGCAGAAGACTGAAGGACATCCAGAGAAAGAAGAGGACTGAAGGTCATCCGGAGAGAGAATACGACCAAAGGGCATCCAGACAGATGAGAGGACAGAATGGCATCCAGTGAGAGGAGAGAACAGAGGGGCATCCAAGGTTAGGGGAGAACAGAAGGGCATCCAGTGAGTGGAGAGAACAAAAAAGCATCCCGAGAGTGGGGAAGACTGAAGGGCATACAAAGTGAGGAGAGAAAATAAATGCATCCAGAGAGAGGAGAAAGCAGAAGGGCATCCAGAGAGAGGAGAAAACTGAAGGGCATCTGGAGATAGTAGAGAACAGAAGGGCATCCAGAGAGAGGAGAGAGCAGAAGGACATCCAGAGAGAGGCGAAGACAGAAGGGTATCCAGAAAGAGGAGAAGACAGAAGGGCATTGGGAAATAGGAGAAGACAGAAGGGCATCCAGAGAAAGGAGAGTAAAGAAGGGCATCCAAATAAAATAGTACAGAAGGCCATACAAAGAGGGGAGAAGACAGAAGGTCATCTAGATAGAGGAGAGAACAGAAGGGCATCCAGTAAGAGGAGAGAACAGAAAGGCATCCAGAAAAGGAGAAGGCAGAAAGGAATCCAGAGAGGAGAGAACAGAAGGGCATTAGGAGAAAGAAGAGAACAGAAGGACATCAGGAGAGAGGAGAAGACAGAAGGTCATCCAGAGAGAGGAGAGAATAAAAATGCATCCAGAGAGAGGAAAAGACAGAAGGGCATCCAGATATAGGAGAGGACAGATTGGCATTCAGTGAGTGGAGAGAACAGAAGGGCATCCAATGTTAGGGGAGAACAGAAGGGAATCCAGAGAGAGGAGAGAACAGAAATGCATCCTGAGAGAGGGGAAGACAGAAGGGCATACAAAGTGAGGAGAGAACAGAGGGGCATCTGTAGAGTAAAAAATTATAAAGGCCATTTTTGAAATATGTGTAGATTTTTCGTCTTACAGAACAAGAAACTGAAAATAATATTTCAAGCATTCACATTCCAGGTGAAGGACACTTGCTGGATTACATTCCTCAAGACTAGCCCAAGGCAGGAAGACACATGCCTGACCACAGATAAAAGATGCTGCCCTGTAGGTGGGGCTATAGCAGGAAGAAGCAAAGATAGTTAATCTGAAATAGTTGGTAAATGGCATTATAGGACACAATAGCATGGTAAAAACTATATTTTTGAGAAGAATGAATGTGCAGAGTGATTTCACATGACTCTAGATCATTTGGGCTAGATTCCTCTGAAATGTTCCTCTGCTATTGGTTACCCCTCCCTTGGTCTTCCCAGGGGTATGTTTAAAATTTGTAAAACAACCAATCATGTGTAACCACACGAAAATGCAACCATTCATGTGTAAGCGCATGAAAATGCAACCATTCATGTGTAAGCACGCTAAAATGCCTTCTTTCCCCACCCAATGTTATAAAAGACCCTTTAACCCACCACTTGGGGCCAAAAACCTTGCTCTTGGAGCTAAAGAGCTTATTGTTTTTACCGCCTGCTTACTTCCCTAATAAAGCCTCTGCTGATGGCATCCAGGTATGGTTTCTTGTGATCTATGGGTGGTTGAGATCCGGAGGCTGGAGGAATGGTCTCCCGAGTATGAAGGTTGAAGGTCTTCACATCCAGAGAGAGGAGAAAGCATAAGGGCATCCAGAGAGAGGAAAAGACAGTAGGACATCCAGAGAGAGGAGAGGACAGAAGGGCATCTATGTTGAGCAGAGAACAGAAGGGCATCCAGAAAGAAGAGAAGGCAGAAGGCCATCAGGAAATAGGAGAAGATAGAAAGGCATCCATACAGAGGAGAGGACAGAATGTCCTCCAGAGAGAAGAGAGATGAGAAGGGCATCCAGAGAGTGGAGAGGACATAAGGGCATACACAGAAAAGAGTACAGGAGGCCATACAGAGAGAGTAGAAGACAGAAGGGCATCTAGACACAGGAGAGAACAGAAGACCATCTAGAGAAAGCAGAGAACATAAGGGCATCCAGAGAGAGGAAAGAACAGAGGGGCATCAAGAAAAAGGAGAGAACAGAAGTGCATCCATAGAGAGGAGAAGACAGTTGGGAATATGGAGATAGGAGAGAACACAAGGGCATTCAGAGAGAGGAGAGAGCAGAAGGGCATCCAGAGAGAGAAGAGAACAGAAGGGCATCCAGAGAGGGGAGAGAGCAGAAATGCATCCAGAGAGAGGAGAAGCCAGAAGGGAATAGAGAGAGAGGAGAGAACAGAAGGGCATCCAGAGAGAGGAGAGAGTATAAGGGCATCCAGAGAGCAGAGAAGTCAGTAGTGCATCCGGAGTGTAGAGAAGACAGAAGGTCATCCAGAAAGAGGAGAGAAGAGAAGGGCATCCAGGGAAAGGAGAAGACAGAACGGCATTTAGAGAGAGGAGAGGACAAAAGGATATCAAGAGAAAAAAGAGAACAGAAGGCCATCCAGAGAGAGCAGAAGACTGAAGGACATCCAGAGAACTAAGAGGACAGATGTGTATCCAGAGAGAGGAGAAGATAGAAGGGTATCCAGGGTGAGGAGAGAATTGAAGGGCATCCAGAGAGAGGAGAAGACAGAATGGCTTCTAGAGAGAGGAGACAACAGAAGTGCATCCGGAAAGAGGAGAATAGAGAAGGCATCTAGATGGAGATGAGGACAGACGGGCATCTAGAGAGATGAAAGGACAGAAGGGCATCCAGGGAGAGAAGAGAACAAAAGGGCATCTAGAAAGAAGAGAGGACAGAAGGGCATCTAGTTAGAGCAGAAAACAGAAGGACTTCCAGAAAGAGGAGAAGACAGAAGTGCATCCAGAGACAGGGGATGACAGAAGGGCATCCACAGAAAAGAGAACAGAAGGCCATCCAGAGTGAGGAGAAGACAGAAGGGCATATGGATAGAGGAGAAAACAGAAAGGCATGTAGAGAGAGGAGAGAAGAGAAGGAAATCCAGAGAGTGGGGAGGACAGAAGGGCATCCAGAGAGAGGAGAGAAGAGAAGGGAACCCAGACAGAAGAGAAGACAGAAGGGCATTCAGAGAGAGAAGACAGAAGGGCATACAGAGATCAAAGAGCACAGATGGGCATCCAGTGAGAGGAGAGAACTGAAGGGGATCTAGACAGAGAAGAAGACAGAAGGGTATCCAGTGTGAGGAGAAAATTGTCGGGCATCTAGAGAGAGGAGAGACAGAAGGGCATCGAGAGCAAAAAAAGAACAGAAGGGCATAGGGATAAAGGAGAAGACAGAAGGGCATCCAGAGAGAGGAGAGGACAGAAGGGCATTCAGAGTGATGAGAGAAAAAAAGGCATACAGAGAGAAAAGGAGACTGAATGGCATCTAGAAAGAGGAGAGAAGAGAAGGGCATCTAGAAAGATTGGAGAAAAAGGGAAACTAGAGGGAGGAGAGAACTGAAGGGCATCCAGAGAGAGGAGATGACAGAAGGATATCCAGAGAGAGGAGAGTGAAGAAGGCCCTCGAGAGAGAGGAGAGGATATATGGGATCCAGAGAGAGGAGAAAACAGAAAGCCATCCAGAGAAAGCAGAAGACAGAAGGGCATCTCTAGTGAGGAGAGAACAGAAGGGCATCCAGAGAGAAAAGAGATCAGAAGGGCCTCCATGGATAGGAGATGTCAGAAGTGCCTCCAGAGAGAGGAGAGAACAGAAGGGCATCCAGAGAGAGGAGAAGACAGAAAGGCATCCACAGAGTGGAGAGAACATAAGGGCATCCAAAGAGCATAAAAGAAAGAAAGGCATCCAGAGAGAGTAGAGATTAGAATGGTATCCAGAGAGTGGAGAAGAAAGAAGAACATCCAGAAAGAGGAGAGGACATAAGGGCATCCAGAGAGAATAGAGGACAGAAGCGCATGTAGAGAGATCAGAGAACAGAAGGGTATCCAGAAAGAGGAGCAGGAAGAAGGGCATCCGGAGATAGGAGAAGACAGAAGGGAATCCAGAGAAAAGATAGGACAGAATGGCCTCCAGAGAGAAGAGCAAGCAGAAGGGCATCCATAGAGAAGAGAGGACATAAGGGCATCCACAGAAAAGTGTACAGTAGGCCATACAGAGAGAGGAGAAGACAGAAGGGCATCTAGATATAGGAAAGAACAGAAGGGCATCCAGAGAGGGGAGAAGACACAAGGGCTTCCAGAGATTGGAGATAACAGAAAGGCATCCGTAAAAAGGACAAGAGAAACGGCATCTAGATGGAAAAGAGGACAGACGGGTATCTTGAGAGAGGAGAGGAAAGAAGTACATCCAGGGAGAGAAGAGAACAGAAGCGCATCCAGAGAGATGAGAGAACAAAAGGGCATCCAGAGAGGGGAGAGAACAGAAGGGCAACCAGAGAAAGGAGAAGACAGAAGGGCATCCAAAGAGAGGAGAAGACAGAAGGACATCCTGAGAGAAGAGAGAATAGAAGCACATCCAGAAAGATGAGAGAACAGGACAGAATCCAGAGAGAAGAGAGGACAGAAGGGCATCTAGAGAGAGCAGAGAACAGAAGTGCATCCAGAAAGAGGAAAAGACAGAAGGACATTGGGAGATAGGATAAGACAGAAGGGCATCCAGAGAGAGGAGAGGACAGAATGACCGCCAGAATGGAGAGAGAGCAGAAGGATATGCAGAGAGAGGAGAGGACAGAAGGGCATCCACAGAAAAGGATACAGAATGCCATACAGAGACAGGAGAATAGACAAGGGCATCTAGATAGAGGAGAGAACAGAAGGGCATCTAGAGAGAAGAGAGAACACAAGGGAATCCAGAGAGAGAGAGAGTACAGAAGGACATCCAGAGAGAGGAGAGAACAGAAGTGCATCCAGAGAGAGGATAATACAGAAGGGCTTCCAGAGTGATGAGAGAACAGAATGGCATCCGGAAAAAGAAGAGAGGAGGCATTCAGATGGAGTTTAGGACAGACAGGAATCGTGAGAGAGGAGAGGACAGAAGGGTATCCAGAAAGAGAAGAGGACAGAGGGGCATCTATAGAGAGCAGAGAACAGAAATGCAACCAGAAAGAGGAGAAGACAGAAGGGCATCAGGAGATAGGAGAAGACAGAAGGGCATCCATACAGAGGAGAAGACAGAAAGGTATCCAGAGTGAGGAGAAAATTGTCAGTCATCCAGAGAAAAAAGAAAAAAGTAGGGCATCTAGAGAAAAGAAAACAGTAGAGAATCCAGAAAGAGCAGAGGACAGAAGGGCATCCAGAGAGAGGAGAGAATAGAAGGTCATCCAGAGAGAGGAGAGTGAAGAAGGCCCTCGAGAGAGAGGAGAGGACAGAAAGGATCCAGAGAGAGGAGAGTACAGAATGGCATCCTAAGGGAGTTGAGAGCAGAAAGGCATCCAGAGAGAAGAGAGAACAGAAGAGAATCCAGAATGAGGAGAGAACAGTAGGGCATCCAGAGAGAACAGAAGACTGAAGGACATCCAGAGAACGAAGAAGACTTAAGGGCATCCAGAGAGAGGAGAAGACAGAAGGGTATCCAGGGTGAGGAGAGAATTGAAGGCCATTCAGAGAAAGGAGAAGACAGAAGTGCTACTAGAGACAGGACAGCACAGAACAGAAGGGCATCAGGAAAGAGAAGAAAGAAGGCCTCCAGATGGAGGAGAGGACAGATGGGCATACAGAGAGAGGAGAGGACAAAAGTGCATCCAGGGAGAGAAGAGAAAAGAAGGGCACCCAGAGAGAAGAGAAGACAGAAGGACATTCAGAGAGAGGAGAGAGCAGAAGGGCATCCAGAGAGAGGATAGGACAGAAGGGCATCCAGAGAGAGGAGAGCACAGAATGTCATCTGGAGAGATGAGAGAACAGAAGGGCAGCGAGGGAGAGGAGAAGACAGAAGGGCATACAGAGAGAGGAGAGGACAGATGGGCAACCAGAGAGAGGAGAGAACAGAAAGCCATCCAGAGTGAGGAGAAGGAAGAAGGACATTTGGAGAGAGGAGAGAACAGAAGGGCATCCAGAAAAAGGAGAGAACAGAATGGCATCCAGAGAGAGGAGAGAAGAGAAGGGCATTCAGAGAGAGGAGAGAGCAGAAAGCCATCCAGACAGAGGAGTAAACAGAAGGGCATCCAGAGAGAGGAGAGTGCATAAGGGTATCCTTCGAGAGTAGAGGACAGAAGGGATACAGAGAGAGGAGATAACATAAAGCCATCCAGAGAGAGGAGTAGACAGAATGGCATCTGGAGTGAGGACAGAACAGAACAGCATTCAGAGAGAGGAGAGAACAGAAGGGCATCCATGGAGAGGAGAGGTCAGAAGGTCATCCAGAAATACAAGAGAACAGAAGGGCATCCAGAGTGAGGAGAAGACAGAAGAGCATCCATTGAGAGTGGAGGACAGAAGGTCATCCAGAGAGAGGAAAGAACAGATGTGCATCTAGAGAAGAGAGAACAGAAGAGAATCAAGAAAGAGGATATAACAGAAGGGCATCTAGAGAGAGGACAATACTGGAGGACATACAGAGAGCTAAGAGGACAGAAGGGCATCCAGAGAGAGGAGAAGACAGAAGGGCATCCAGAGAGTGGAGAATATAGAAGGGCATCCGAAGAGAGGAGAGAACATAAAGGCATCTAGAAAAAGGAGATGACAGAAGAGCATCCTGAAAGAGGAGAGAACAGAAGGGCATCCAGAGAGAGGAGAAGACAGAAGGGAATCCAGTGAGAGGTGAAATAGAAGGGCATTTGGAGAGAGGAAAAGACAGAAGGGCATCCAGAGAGAGGAGTGGACAGAAAGGCATCGGAAAGAGAAGAGAACAGAAGGGCATCCAGAGAGAGAAGAGGACAGAAGGGCATCCAGAGAGAGGAGAATACAGAAGGGCATCCAGAGAGAGGAGAGAACAGAAGGGTATCAAGGGAGATTAGAGGACAAAAGGGCATCCAGAGAGAGGAAAGAACAGAAGTGCATCCAGAGAAAAGAGAAGACAGAAGAGCATTCAGTGAGAGGAGAGGACAAAAGGACATCCCAAGAGAAGAGAGAACAGAAGGGCATCCAGAGAGATGATAGAACTGGAGAGAATACAGAAAGAGGAGAGAACAGAAGCCCATCCAGAGAGAGCAGAAGACTGAAAGACATCCTGAGAGAGAAGGGGACTGAAGGGTATCCTTAGAGAGTTGAAGACAGAGGGGCATCAAGAGAGAGGAGATGACAGAATTGCATCCAGTGATAGGAGAGAACAGAAATCATCTAGAGAGTAAAGAAGACAGAAGGGTATCCAGAGTGAGGAGAAAATTGTCAGGCATCCAGAAAAAGAGAAGACAGAAGGGCATCTAGAGAGAAGAGAACAGTAGATAATCCAGAAAGAGCAGAGGACATAAGGGCATGCAGCGAAGAGGAGAGAATAGAAGGGCAGCGATAAGAGAAGGCACAAGGGCATCCAGAGAGAGGAGAGTACAGAAGGGCATCCCAAGATAGTTGAGAACAGAAAGGCATCCAGAGAGAAGAGAGAACAGAAGAGAATCCAGTAAGAGGAGAGAACAGAAGGGCATGCAGGGAGAGGAGAAAACAGAAGGGCATCCAGTGTTAGGAGAATATTGAATGGCATCCAGAGAAAGGAGAAGAGCTTCTAGAGAGAGGAGAGAACAGAAGGGTATCAAGAGAGATTAGAGGACAAAAGGGCATCTAGAGAGAGGAGAGAAGAGAAGGGCATCCAGAGATATAGACAGAAGGGCATCCAGAGAGAGGAGAGGACAAAAGGACATCCTGAGAGAAGAGAGAACAGAAGGGCATCCAGAGAGATGATAGAACTGAAGAGAATACAGAAAGAGGAGAGAACAGAAGCCCATCCAGAGAGAGCAGAAGCCTGAAGGAAACCTTGAGAGAGAAGGGGACTGAAGGGAATCCTTAGAGAGTTGAAGACAGAAGGGCATCCAGAGAGAGGAGGTGACAGAATTGCATCCAGTGAAAGGAGAGAACAGAAGGTCATCTAGAGAGAGGAGAAAACAGAAGGGTATAAACAGTGAGGAGAAAATTGTCAGGCATCCAGAGAAAGGAGAAGACAGAAGGGCATCTAGAGAGAATAGAGCAGTAGAGAATCCAGAAAGAGCAGAGGACAGAAGAGTATCAAGAGAGAAGAAAGGACAGAAATGGCATCCAGCAAGAGGAGAAGGCAGAAGGGCATCCGGAGAGAGGAGAGTACAGAAGGGCATCCCGAGAGAGTTGAGAACAGAAAGGCATCCAGAGAGAAGAGGGAACAGAAGAGAATCCAGAAAGAGGAGAGAACAGAAGGGCATCCAGGGAGTGGAGAAGAAAGAAGGTTATCCAGGGTGAGGAGAAAATTGAAGGGCATCCAGAGAGAGAAGACAGAAGAGCTTCTAGAGAGAGGATAGAACAGAAGTGCATCCCGAAAGAGGAGAAGAGAGAAGGCATCCAGATGGAGAAGAGGACAGATGGGCATCTAGAGAGATGAGAGGACAGAATGGCATCCAGAGAGAAGAGTGGACAGAAAGGCATCTAGTTAGAGCAGAGAACAGAAGGCCATCCAGAGTGAGGAGAAGACAGAAGGGCATCTGGATAGAGGAGAGAACAGAAAGGCATCTAGAGAAAGGAGAGAATAGAAGGGCATCCCGAGATAGGGGAGGACAGAAGGGCATCAAGACAGAGGAAAAGACAGAAGGGCATTAAGACAGAGAAGAAGACAGAAGGGCATTCAGAGAGAGGAGAAGCCAGAAGGGCATACAGAGAGAGAAGAGTACAGAAGGGCATCCAGAGAGAGGAGAGGACATAGGGCATCCAGAGAGAGTAGAGAACAGAGTGAATCCAGAGAGAGGAGAGAACAGAAGGGTATCAAGATAGAGGAGAGGACAAAAGGGCATCCAGAGAGAGGAGAGAACAGAAGAGCATCCAGAGAAAGGAGAAGACAGAATGGCATCCAGAGAGAGGAGAGGACAAAGGACATCCCGAGAGAAGTAGGAACAGAAGGGCATCCAGAGAGATGATAGAAGAGGAGAGAAAACAGAAAGAGGAAAGAACTGCAGCCCATCCAGAGAGAGCAGTAGACTGAAAGACATCCTGACAGAGAAGAGGACTAAAGGGCATCCAGAGATAGGAGAAGACAGAAGGGCATCCAGAGAGAGGAGATGACAGAATTGCATCTAGTGAGAGGAGAGAACAGAAGGGTATCTAGAGAGAGGAGAAGACAGAGGGGTATCCAGAGTGAGGAGAAAATTGTCAGTCATCCAGAGAAAGGAGAAAACAGAAGGGCATCTAGAGAGAAGAGAACAGTAGAGAATCCAGAAAGAGCAGAGGACAGAAGGGCATCCAGCGAGAGGAGAAAATAGAATGGCATGCAGTGATAGGTGAAGGCAAAAGGACATCCAGCGAGAGGAGAGTACAGAAGGGCATCCCGAGAAAGTTGAGAACAGAAAGGCATCCAGAGAGAAGAGAGAATAGAAGAGAATCCAGAAAGAGGAGAGAACAGAAAGGCATCCAGAGAGAGCAGAAGACTGAAGTACATCCAGAGAACGAATAGGACAGAAGGGCATCCAGAGAGAAGAAATGCAAAAAAGGGCATCTAGTTAGAGCAGAGAACAGAAGTACATTCAGAAAGAGAAGAAGACAGAAGGGCATTTAGAGACAGGGGAGGACAGAAGGGAATCCACAGAAAAGAGAACAGAAGGTCATCCAGAGTGAGGAGAAGACAGAAGCGCATCTGGATAGAGGAGAGAACAGAAGGGCATCCAGAGAGAGGAGAGAACAGAAGTGAAACTAGTCAGAGGAGAAGAAAGAAAGGCATTCAGACAGAGGAAACAGCAGAAGGGCATCCAGACAGAATAGAAGACAGAAGAAAATCCAAAGAGAGAAGAGAAAGAAGGGCATCCAGAGAGAGAGGAGAAGACAGAATGACATAGAGAGAGAGAAGAGGACCGATGGGCATCCAGAGAGAGGAGAGAGCATAAGGGAATCCAGGAAGAGGAGAGGATGGAAGGGGATCCAGAGAGAGGAGAGGCTAAAAGCCATCCAGAGAGAGGAGAGAACAGAAGTGAATCCAGAGAGAGGAGAGAACAGAAGGGCATCCAGAGAGAGGAGAAGACAGAAGGGCATCCAGAGAGATCCGAAGACAGAAGGACATCCGAAGAGAGGAGAGAACAGAAGGGCAGCCAGAAAAAGGAGACTACTGAAGGGTATCCTGAAAGAGGAGAGAATAGAAGGGCATCCAGAAAGAGGAGATAACAGAAGGGCATCCAGAGAGAGAAGAAAACGGAAGGGAATCCAGAGAGAGGCGAAACAGAAGGGCATTTGGAGAGAGGAGACAACAGAAGGGCTTCCAGAGAGAGAAGTGGACAGAAGGGCATCAGAAAGAGAAGAGAACAGAAGGGCATCCAGATAGAGAAGAGGACACAAGGACATCCAGAGAGAGGAGAATACAGAGGGCATCTATAGAGAGGAGAGAACAGAAGGGCATTCAGATACAGAAGACAGAAGGGCATCCAGAGAGAGTAGAGGACAAAAGTCCATCCCGAGAGAAGAGAGAAAAGAAGGGCATCCAGAGAGATGATAGAACTGGAGAGAATACAGAAAGGAAAGAACAGAAGCCCATCCAGAGAGAGCAGAAGACTGAAGGACATCCTGAGAGAGAAGGGGACTGAAGGTCATCTTCAGAGAGGAGAAGACAGAAGGGCATCCAGAGAGAGGAGATGACAGAATTGCATCCAGTGAGAGGAGAGAATGAAGGTCATCTAGAGAGAGGAGCAAATAGAAGGGTATCCAGAGTGAGGAGAAAATTGTCAGGCATCCAGAGAAAGGAGAAGACAGATGGGCATCTAGAGAGAAGAGAACAGTAGAGAATCCAGAAAGAGCAGAGGACAGAAGGGCATCCAGAGAGAGGAGAAGACAGAAGAACATCAAGAGAGAAGAGAGTATAGAAAAGGCATCCTGCAAGAGGAGAAGGCAGAAGGGCATCCGGAGAGAGGAGAGTACAGAAGGGCATCCAGAGATAGGTGAGAACAGAAAGGCATCCAGAGAGAAAAGAGAACAGAAGAGAATCCAGAAAGAGGAGAGAACAGAAGGGCATCCAGAGAAAGCAGAAGACTTAAGGACATCCAGAGAACGAAGAGGACAGAAGGGTATCCATAGAGAGGAGAAGACAGAAGAGTATCCAGGGTGAGGAGAGAATTGAAGGGCCTCCAGATAGAGGAGAAGACAGAAGGGCCTCTACAGAGAGGAGAGAAGAGAAGTGCATCCACAAAGAGGAGAAGAGAGAAGGCATCCAGGTGGAGAAGAGGACAGACGGGCATCTAGAGAGAAGAGAGGAGAGAAGGGCATCTAGTTAGAGAAGAGAACAAAAGAGCAACCAGAAAGAGGACAAGACAGAAGGCCATCTAGAGTCAGCAGAGGACAAAAGGGCATCTACAGAAAAGAGAACAGAAGGCCATCCAGATTGAGAAGACAGAAGCGCATCTGGATAGAGTAGAGAACAGAAAGGCATCTAGAGATAGGATAGAATAGAAGGGCATCCAGAGAGAGGGGAAGACAGTAGGGCATCCAGAGAGAGGAGAGAACAGAAGGGAAACCAGTCAGAGGAGAAGACAGAAGGGCATTCAGTTACAGTAGAAGATAGAAGGGCATTCAGAGAGAGTAGAAGACAGAAGGGCATACAGAGACAGAAGAGGACAGATGGGCATCAAGAGAGAGGAGAGAGCATAAGGGCATCCAGGAAGAGGAGAGGACAGAAGGGCATCCAGAGAGAGCAGAGGCCAAAGGCATCCAGAGAGAGGAGAGAACAGAAGATAATCCAGAGAGAGGAGGGAACAGAAGGGCATCAAGAGAGAGGAGAAGACAGAAGGGGATCCAAAGAGAGGAGAGAACAGAAGGGCATCCAGAGAGAGGAGAAGACAGAAGGGCATCCAGAGAGAGGAGAGAACAGAAGGGCATACAGAAAAATGAAAGAACTGTAGGGCATCCAGAATGAGGAGAGAACAGAAGGGTATTAAGAGAGATGAGAGAGGAGAAGGGCATCTAGACAGAGAGGAGGACAGAAGGGAATCCAGAGAGATTAGAGGACAAACGGGCATCCAGAGAGAAGCGAGTAGAGAGGTGAATCCAGAGAGAGGAGAGAACAGAAGGGCATCCAGAGAGAAGAGAAGACAGAATGGCATACAGGGAGAGAAGAGGACCTATGGGCATCCATAGAGAGGAGAGAGCATAAGGGCATCCAGGAAGAGGAGAGGACAGAAGGGCATCCTGAGAGAGGAGAGGCCAAAAGGCATCCAGAGATAGGAGAAATGAGAAGGGCATCCAGAGAGTGGAGAAGACAAAAAGGGAATCCAGAGAGAGGAGAGGACAAAAGGGCATCCAGAGAGAGGAGAGAACAGAAGGGCATCCAGAGAGAGGGGAGGACAGAAGAGCATCTAGAGAGAAGTGAGAACAGAAGTGAACCCATGGAAAAGAGAAAACAGAGGACATTCAGAGAGAGGAGAGAACAGAAGTGCATCCAGAAAGAGGAGAAGACAGAAGGGAATCCAAAGTGAGGAGAGAACAGAAGGGCATCCAGAGAGAGGAGAAGACAGAAGGGCATTCAGGATGAGGAGAGTACAGAAGGGTATCCATAGAGAGGAAACAAAACAAGGACATCCAGAGAGATGAGAGAACAGATGAGAATCCAGAAAGAGGAGAGAACACAAGGGCATCTAGAGAGAGCAGAATACTGAAGGACATACATAGAGAGAATAGGACAGAAGGGTATCCAGAGTGAGGATAGAATTGAAGGTCATCCTGAGAGGGGAGAAGACAGAAGGGTATCCAGAGAGAGGAGAGTACAGAATGGTATGAAGAGAGGACAGGACAAAAGGGCATCCAGAGAGAGGAGATAACAGAGGGTCATCCATAGAAAAAAGAAGACAGAAGGGAATCCAGAGAGAGGATATGACAAAAGGACATCTCGAGAAAAGAGAGAACAGAAGGGCATCCAGAGAGATTATAGAACAGGAGAGAATACAGAAAGAGGTGAGAACAGAAGGGCAAACATAGAGAGCAGAATACTGAAGGACATCCTGAGAGAGAAGGGGACAGAATGGCATCCAGAGAGAGGAGAAGACAGGAGGGCATCCAGAGAGAGTGAAGACAGAATTGCATCCAATGGGAGGAAAGAACAGAAAGGAATCTAGTGAGAGGAGAAGACAGAAGGGCATCCAGAGAGAGGAGAGAACAGAAGAGTATCAAGAGAGTGGAGAGGACAAAAGGGCATCCAGAGAGGAGAGAAGAGAAGAGAAGAACATACAGAGAAAGGAGAAGACAGAAGGGCATCCAGAGAGAGGAGAGGACAAAAGGACATCCTGAGAGAAGAGAGAACAGAAGGGCATCCAGAGAGACGATAGAACAGAAAAGAATACAGAAAGAGGAGTGAATAGAAGCCCTTCCAGAGAGAACAGAAGACTGAAAGACATTCTGAGAGAGAAGAGGACTGAAGGGCATCCGGAGAGAAGACAGAAGGGCATCCAGAGAGAGAAGAGGACAGAAGGTTATCCAGAGAGAAGAGAGAACAGAAGGCCATCCAGAGAGAGGAGAAAACAGAAGGAAATCCAGAGAGAGGAGAGAACACAAGGGCATTCAGTGAGAGGAAAAGACACAAGGGCATTCAAAGAGAGGAGTGGACAGAAGGGCATCAGAAAGAAAGAGAACAGAAGGGCATTCTGAGAGAAGAGAGAACAGAAGGGCATCCAGAGAGATGATAGAACAGAGGAGAATACAGAAAGAGGAGTGAACAGAAGCCCATCCAGAGAGAGCAGAAGACTGAAGGACATCCTGAGAGAGAAGAGGACTGAAGGGCATCCGGAGAGGAGAAGACAGAAGGGCATCCAGAGAGAGAAGAGGACACATGTTTATCCAGAGAGAAGAGAGAACAGAAGGCCATCCAGAGAGAGGAGAAGACAGAAGGGAATCCAGAGAGAGGAGAGAACAGAAGGGCATTCAGAGAGAGGAAAAGACACAAAGGCCTTCAAAGAGAGGAGTGAACAGAAAGGCATCAGAAAAACAGAGAACAGAACTGCATTCAGAGAGAGGAGAGAACAGAAGGGCATCCAGGGAGAGAAGAGGACACAAGGCCATCCAAAGAGAGTAGAATACAGAAGGGCATTCTAAGAGAGGAGGGAACAGATGGGTATCTAGAGAGAGGAGAGGACAAAGGCCATACAGAGAGAGGAGGCAACAGAAGGGCATCCAGAGAAGGGAGAAGACAGAAGGCCATCCAGATAGAGTAGAGGATAAAAGGACATTCTGAGAGAAAAGAGAACACAAGGGCATCCAGAGAGATGATAGAACTGGAAAGAATAAAGAAAAAAGAGGGAACAGAAGCCCATCCAGAGATAGCAGAAAACTGAAGGACATCCTGAGAGAGAAGGGGACTGAAGGGCATCTGGAGAGAGGAGAAGAGAGAATGGCATCCAGAGAGAGGAGAGTACAGAATTGCATCCAGTGAGAGGAGAGAACAGAAGGAAATCTAGAGAGAGAGGAAGACAGACAGGTAACCAGAGTGAGAAGAAAATTATCAGTTATCCAGAGAAATGAGAACAAAAAAAGGCATCTAGAGAGAAGAGAACAGTAGAAAATCCAGAAGAGCAGAGGAAAGAAGTGCATCCAGAGATAGGAGAGAACAGAAGGGCATCCAGAATGAGAAGACAGTAGGGCACCCAGAGAGAGGAGAGACCAGAAGGGCATCCAGAGAGAGGAGAAGACAGAAGAGCATTTGGAGAGAGGAGAGAACAGAAGGGCATCCAGAGAGAGGAGAGAACAGAAGGGAATCCAGAGAGAGTAGAAGACAGAAGGGCATCCAGAGAGAGGAGAGGACAGAAAGCCATCCAGAAAGAGGAGTGAATAGAAGGGCATCAAGAGAGAGGAGAAGATAGTAGTGCATCTGGAGAGAGGAGAGAACAGAAGGGCATCCAGAGAGAGGAGAGAACAGAAGTGCATACAGAGAAAGGAGAAGACAGAAGCAAATCCATAGAGAAGAAAGGACAGAAGCGCATTCAGAGAGAGGAGGGAACAGATGGGCATCACGAGAGAGGAGAAGACAGAAGGTCATCTAGAGAGAGGAAAAGAAAAATAGGGAATCCAGAAAGAGGAGAGAATAGAAGTGCATCCAGAAAGAGGAGAGAACAGAACGGCATCCAGAGAAGGAGAAGACAGAAGCGAATCCAGAGAGAGGAGAGAACAGAAGGGTATTTGGAGAGAAGAGAAAACAGAAGGGAATCGGGAGAGAGGAGAAGACACGAAGGTCATCCAGAGAGAGAAGATCACAGAAGGGCATCCAGAGAGAGGAAAAGAAAATTATGAAATCCAAAGAGAGGAGAGAACAGAAGTGCTTCCTGAGAGAGAAGATGACAGAAGGGTATGTGGAGAGAGGAGAGAACAGAAGGTCATCCAGAAAGAGGAGAGAACAGAAGGGCATCAAGAGAGAGGAGAAGACAGAAGGGAATCCAGAGAGAGGACAGGACAGAAGGACATCCCGAGAGAAGAGAGAATAGAAGGGCATCCAGAGCGAGGAGAGAGCTGAAGGGCATCCAGAGAGAGGAGAAGACAGAAGGGCATCCAGAGAGAGCAGAGGACACAAGGTCATCCAGAGAGAGGAGAGAACAGAAGGGCATCCAGAGAGTGTAGAAAACAGAAGGGTTTCAAGAGAGAGGACAGAACAGAAGGGCATGCAGAACGAAGAGAACACAAGGGCATCCAGAGAGAGGAGAAACAGAAGAGCATCCAGAGATGGAGGAGACAGAAGCATATCCAGAGAGAGGAGAGAACTGATAGGCATTCGAAGAGAGGAAAGAACAGATGGGCATCGGGAGAGAGAAGACAGAAGGTCATCCATAGAGAGGAGATGACAGATGGGCATCCAGAAAGGAGAGAACAGAAGGGCAACAGGAAAGAGAAGAGAACAGAAGGGGATCCAGAGAGAGCAGAGAACAGAAGGGCATCAAGAGAGTAGAGGACACGAAGGCATCCAGAAAGAAGAGAGAACAAAAGTGTATCCAGAGATAGGAGAGGACAAAAGGGCATCCAGAGAGAGGTAAGACTGAAGGTTATCCAGAGAAAGCAAAGACAGAAGGGCATCCAGAGAGAGGAGAGAGCAGAAGAACAGCCCATGAGGAGAGAACTGAAGCACATCCAGAAAGATGAGAGAACAGGAGAGATTCCAGGAAGAGGAGTGAACAGAAGGCATTGCAGAGAGAGCAGAAGACTGAAGGACAACCAGAGAGAGAAGAGGACTGAAGGGCATCCAGAGACAGAAGAAGACAAAAGGGCATCCAGAGAGAGGAGAGGACAGAAGGGCATCCAGAGAGAGGAGAGCACAGAAGGGCATCCAGAGAGAGGAGAGCACAGAAGGGCATCCAGAGAGATGAGAGAAAAGAAAGGCATCCTGAGAGAATACAGGACTGAAGGGCATCTAGAGACAGGAGAGAATAGAAGGTCATCCAGAGAATAGAGAAGACAAAAAGGGAACCCAGAGAGAGGAGAGAACTGAAGGGCATCCAGAGAGAGGAGAGGAAAGAAGGACATCCAGAGTGAGGAGAGTAAAGAAGGCCATCCAGAGAGAAGAGAGGACAAAAGGGATCCAGAGAGAGGAGAGAACAGAAAGCCATCCCAGAGAGAGGAGAAGACAGAAGGGCATCTAGAGAGAGGAGAGAACAGAAAGGCATCCAGAGAGAAAAGAGGTCAGAAGGGCATCCATGGAGAGGAGAGGTCAGAAGCGCATGCACAGAGAGGAGAGAACATAGGGCATCCAGAGAGGGGAGAAGACAGAAGGGCTTCCACAGAGTGGAGAGAACAGAAGTGCATCTGGAAAAAAGGAGAAGAGAGACGGCATCTAGATTGAGAAGAGGACAGACGGGAATCCTGAGAAAGCAGAAGACAGAAGGGCATCCAGGGAAAGAAGAGAACAGAAGGGCATCCAGAGAGAATGGAGGACAGAAGGGCATCTAGAAAGAGCAGAGAACAGAAGGGCATCCAGATAGAGGAGAGGACAGAAGGGCATCTAGAGAGAAAAGAGAACAGAAGGGCATCCAGAAAGAGGAGAAGACAAAAGGGCACCAGGAGATAGGAGAAGACAGAAGGGCATTGAGAGATAAGAGAGGACAGAAGGGCATCTAGCCGGATGAGAGCGAAGAAGGGCATCCGGAGAGAGGAGAAGACAAAGGGATCCAGAGAGAGGAGAGAACTGAAATCCATCCAGATTGAGGAGAAGACAGAAGGGCATCTAGAGAGAAGAGAACAGAAGGGCATTCAGAGAGATTAGAGAACATAAGGGTATCAATAGAGAGGAGAGGACAATAGGGCATCAAGAAAGAGGAGAGAACAGAAGGGCATCCAGGGAAAGGAGAAGACAGAAAGGCATCCAGAGAGAGGAGAGGACATAAAGACGTCCCGAGAGAAGAGAGAACAGAAGCACATCCAGAGAGATGAGAGAACATTAGAGAATCCAGAAAGAAGAGAGAACAAAAGCCCATCCAGAGAGAGAGCAGAAGACTGAAGGACAACCAGAGAGAGAAGAGGACTCAATAACATCCAGAGAGAGAAGAAGGCAGAAGGACATCCAGAGAGAGGAGAGGACAGAATGGCATCCAATGAGAGGAGAGAACAGAATGGCATCTAGAGAGAAGAGAAGACAGAAGGGCATCCAAAATGAGGAGAGAAAAAAAGGACAAGGGCATCCAGAGAGAGGAGAGAGCAGAAGGGCATCCAGAGAGAGGAGAAAACAGAAGGGGATCCGGAGAGAGGAGAGAACAGAAGGGCATCCAGAGAGAGGAGAAGAGAGAATTGCATCCAGAAGGCGGGGAAGACAGAAGGGAATCCCGAGAGAAGAGAGAACAGAAGGGCATTTGGAGAGAGGAGAAGACAGAAGGGCTTCCAGAGAAGAGAGGACAGAAGGGCATCCTGAAAGAGCAGAGAACAGAAGGACATCCAGGGAGAGGAGACAACAGAACGAAATCCAGAGAGAGGAAGAGCAGAAGGGCATCCAAAGAGAGGAGAAGACAGAAGGGCATCTGGAGAGAGGAGAGAACAGAAGGGAACCAGAAAGAGGAGAGAAAAGAAGGGCATTTGGAGAGAGGAGAAGACAGAAAGGCATTCAGAGAGGAGAGAACAGAAGAGCATCCCGAAAGAGAAGAGAACAGAAGGGCATCCAGAGAGGGGAGAGAACAGAAGTGCATCCAGAGAAAGAAGAGGACACAAGGGCTTCCAGAGAGAGTAGAGAACAGAAGGGTATCTATAGAGAGGAGAGGACAAAAGGCATCCAGAGAGAGGAGAGAACAGAAGGGCATCCATATAAAGGAGAAGACTGTAGGGCATCCAGAGAAAGGAGAGGACATAAGGTCATCCCGAGTGATGAGAGAACAGAGACACATCTAGAAAGATGAGAGAACATTAGAAAATCCAGAAAGAGGAGAGAACAGAAGCCCATCCAGAAAGGGCAGAAGACTGAAGGACATCCAGAGAGAGAGAAGAGGACTGAAGGGCATGAGTAGAGAGAAGAAGAAAGAAGGGCATATAGAGAGAGGAGAGGACAGAATGGCATCCAGTTACAGGAGAGAACATAAGGGCAACTAGAGAGAAGAGAAGAAAGAAGGATATCCAGAGTGAGGAGAAAATTCTTGGGCATCCAGATTGAGAAGAAGACAGAAGGGCATCGGGAGAGACTAGGGAACAGAGGGGCATAGGGAGAGAAGAGAAGACAGAATGGCATCAGGAGAGAAGAGAGAACAGAAAGGCATCCAGAAAGAAGAGAGAGCAGAAGGGCATACAGAAAGAGGAGAAGACAGAATGCCATCTGGATAGAGGAGAGAACAGAAGGGCATCCGTAAATAGGAGAAGAGAGGAGGCATCCAGATGGAGAAGAGGACTGATGAGCATCCTGAGAAAGGAGAGGACAGAAGGGATGTCAGGGAGAGAAGAGAACAGAAGGGCATTCAGCGAGAGGAGAGGACAGAAGGGTATCTAGATAGAGCAGAGAATAGAAGGGCATCCAGAGAGAGGAGAAGACAGAAGGGCATCCAGAAAATGGAGAGAACAGAAGGGCAATCTGAGAGAGAAGAAGACAGAAGGGAATTCAGTGAGATGAGAGAACACAAAAGCATAGGGAGAGAGGAGAGGAAAGAAGGGCATCCCGAGAGAGGAGAGAACAAAGGGCATCCAGAAAGAGGAGGAGACAGAAGGGCATCCAGAGAGAGGAGGAGACAGAATTTCATTCAGAGAGAATACAGAGCAAAAGGGCATCCAGAGAGAGGAAAGGAAAGAAGGGCATTCACATAACATAGTACAGAAGGCCATACAGAGAGAGGAGAAGACAGAAGGGCATCTAGATAGAGGAGAGAATAGAAGGGCATCCAGAAAAGAAGAGAGAACAGAAGGGCATTCAGAGAAGGAGAAGACAGAGCGAATCCAGAGAGGAGAGAACAGAAGGGCATTCGGAGAGAGGATAGAACAGAAGGGCAATCGGGAGAGAGGAGAAGACAGAAGGTCATTCAGAGAGAGGAGAGAACAGAAATGCATCCAGAGAGAGGAGAAGACAAAAGGGCATCCAGAGAGAGGAGAGAACATAAGGGCATCTACAGAGATAAGAGGATAGAAGTTCATGTAGAGAGGAGAGAACAAAAGGGCTTTCAGAGAGAGGAGAGAATAGAAGGGCATCCAGAGAGAGAAGACATAAGGGCATGCAGAGAGATGAGAGGACAGAAGGGCATCAAGAGAGAGGAGAGTACAGAAGGGAATCCAGAGAGAGGAGAACACAGAAGAGCATCCAGAGAGATGAGAGAACACAAGGGCATTCTACAGACAATGAGAGGACAGAAGTTCATGTAGAGAGGAGAGAACAAAAGGGCATCCAGAGAGAGGAGAGAATAGAAGGGCATCCAGAGACCAGAGAGTACAGAAGGGAATCCAGTGGGAGGAGAAAAAAGGGCATCCAAAAGGAGGATAATACAAAAGGGCACACAGAGAGAGAAGAGGACAAATGGGCATCCAGAGAGAGGAGAGAACAGAAGGGCTTCCATTGAGAGGAGAAAACAGAAGGGCTTCCAGAGAGAGGAGAGGCACATAAGCACATCTTGAAAGAGGAGAAGTGAAACGGCATCCAGATGGCAAAGAGGACAAATGGGCATCCTGAGAGAGGAGAGGACAGAAGAGCATCAAGGAGAGAAGAGAACAGAAGGGCATCCAGAGAGAGGAGAGAACAGAAGGGCATCTAGAGAGAGAAGAGAACAGAAGGGCATCCACAGAGAGGAGAAGACAGAAGGGCATCGGGAGATAGGAGAAGACAGAAGGGCACTCAGAGATAGGAAAGGACAGAAGGGCATCCAGACAGAGGAGAGTGAAGAAGGGCATCCAGACAGAGGAGAGGACAGAAGGGAGCCAGAGAGAGGAAAGAACAGAAAGCCAACCAGAGTGAGGAGAATACAGAAGGGCAACTAGAGAGAGGAGAGAACAGAAGGGCATCCAGAGAGAGGAAAGATCAAAAGGGCATCCATGGAGAGGAGAGTTCAGAAGGGCATCCAGAAAGAGGAGAAGACAGAAACGCATCCCGCGAGAGAGAAGAACATAAGGGCATTCACAGATATATGAGAGGACAGAAGGGCATGTAGAGAGAGGAGAGAACAAAAGGGCATCCAGAGACAGGAGAGAAGAGGAGGGCATCCAGAGAGAGAAGAAGACAGAAGGGCATGCAGAGAGAGAGAGAGAGGACAGAAGAGCATCCAGAGAGAGAAGAGTACAGAAGGTCATTCAGAGGGAGGAGAAACAAAAGGGCATCCAGAGGTAGGAGAATACAGAAGGGCACCCAGAGAGAGGAGAGGACAGAAGGGCATCCAGAGAGAGGAGAAACAGAAGGGCTTTCAGAGAGAGGAGAGCACAGAAGCACATCTGGAAAGAGGAGAAGAGAGAAAGCATCCAGATGGAGAAGAGGACAGAGGGGCATCCTGAGCGAAGAGAGGACAGAAGGGCATCCAGGAGAGAAGAGAACAGAAGGGCATCCAGAGAGAGTAGAGGACAGAAGGGCATCTAGAGAGAGTAGAGAATAGAAAGGCATCCAGAAAGAGGAGAAGACAGAAGGGCATCGAGAGATAGGAGAAGACAGAAAGGCATCCAGAGAGAGGAGAGGACACAATGGCCTCCAGAGAGAAGGCAGAGGGCATCCAGAGAGAGGAGAGGAATGTAGAGCATCCACAGAAAAGAGTACAGAAGGCCATACAGAGAGAGGAGAAAACAGAAGGGCATCTAGAAAGAAGTGAGAACAGAAGGGACATTCAGAGAGAAAAGAAGACAGAAGGGAATCTAGAGTGAGGAGAGAATTGTAGGCCATCCAGAGAGAAGGAGAAGACAGAAGGGCATCAGAAGAGAGGAGATTAGAGAAGGGCATCGGGAGAGAGGAGAAGACAGAATGGCATCCATAGAGAGGAGATGACAGAAGGGCATCCAGAGAGAGGAGAAATTAAAAAGCCAATAAAGAGAGTGGAGAGAACAGAAGGGCATCCAGAGAGAGGAGAATACAGAAGGGCATCCAGAGAGAGGAGAGGACAGAAGGGCATCCAGAGAGAAGGAGAAAACAGAAGGGAATCCATAGAGAGGAGAGAACAGAAGGGCATCCAGAGACAGGAGAAGCCAGAAGGGAATCCAGAGAGAGGAGAGAACAGAACGGAATCCAGAGAGAGGAGAGAGGAGAAGGGAATCCAAAGAGAGGAGAAGACAAAAGGGCATCCAGAATGAGGAGAGAACAGAAGGGTATCCAGAGAGAGGAGAGAGCAGAAGGGCATCCAGAGAGAGGAGAAAACAGAATGGCATCCGGAGAGAGGAGAGAACAGAAGGGAATCCAGAGAGAGAAGAAGACAGAAGTGCATCCAGAGAGAGGAGAGAACAGAAGGGCATCCAGAAAGAGGAGAGAACAGAAGGGCATCCAGAAGGAGGAGAAGACAGAAGGGAATCCAGAGTGAGGAGAGAACAGAAAGGCATCTAGAGAGAGGAGAGAACAAAAGGGCATCTAGAGAGAGAATAGGACACAAGGGCATCCGGAGAGAGGAGAGAACAGAAGGGCATCCAGAGAGAGGAGAGGACATAAGGACATCCCGAGAGAAAAGAGAACAGAGGCACATCTAGAGAGATGAGAGATCATTAGAGAATCCAGAAAGAGGAGAGAACAGAAGTCCATCCAGTGAGAGCAGAAGACTGAAGGACATCCAGAGAGAGAAGAGGACTGAAGGGCATGAGGAGAGAGAAGAAGACTGAAGGGCATCCAGAGAGAGGAGAGGACAGAATGGCATCCAGTGACAGGAGAGAACAGAAGGGCATATAGAGAGAAAAGAAGACAGAAGGATATCCAGGGTGAGGAGAAAATTGTTGGGCATCCAGAGAGAGGAGAAGACAGCAGGGCATCAGGAGAGGCTAGGGAAGAGAAGGGCATAGGTAGAGAGGAGAAGACAGATGGGCATCCAGAGAGAGGAGAGGACAGAAAGGCATCCAGAGGGAGGAGAGAGCAGAAGGGCATCCAAAGAGAGGAGAGGACAGAAGGGCATCCAGAGAGAGGAGAAGACAATAGGGCATCCGGAGAGAGGAGAGAACAGAAGGGCATCCAGAGAGAGGAGAGAGCAGAAGGGCATCCAGAGAGAGGAGAATACAGAAGGGAAGCTAGAGATCGAGAGAACAGAAGGGCATAGGGAGAGAGGAGAGGGCAGAAGGGCATCCAGTGCGAGGAGAGTACAGAAGGGCATACAGAGGGAGGAGAAAACAGAAGGGCATAAAGAGAGAGGAGAGAAAAGAAGGGAATCCATAAATAGGAGAAGTGAGGAGGTATCCAGATGGAGAAGAGGACCAATAGGCATTTTGAGAGAGGAGAGGACAGAAGGGCATTCAGGGAAAGAAGAGAACAGAAGGGCATTCAGCGAGAGGAGAGGACAAAAGGGTATGTAGAGAGAGCAGATAACAGAAGGGCATCAAGAGAGAGGAGAAGACAAGGGAATCCAGAGAGAGGAGAGGACAGATGGGCATCCAGAGAGAGGAAAAGACTGAAGGGCATCCGGAAAGAAAAGAGAACAGAAGGACATCCAGAGAGAGGAGAAGACAGAAGGGAAGTCGGTGAGACGAGAGAACAGAAGGGCATAGGGAGAAAGGAGGAGACAGAAGGGCACCCAGATGTAGGAGAAGACAGAAGGGCATCCAGGGAGAGGAGTTGGAAGAAGGGCATCCCGAGAAAAGAGAGAATAAAGGGCATCCAGAGAGAGGAGAAGACAGAAGGGCATCCAGAGAGAGGAGGAGACAGAATTTTCTTCAGAGAGAAGACAGAGCAGAAGGGCATCCAGCGAGAGGAGAGGAAAGGAGGGCATTCACATAAAATAGTACAGAAGGCGATACAGAGATAGGAGAAGACAGAAGGGCATCTAGATAGAGGAGAGAATAGAAGGTCATCCAGAATGAAGAGAGAACATAAGGGCATCCAGAGAATGAGAAGACAGAGTGTATCCAGAGAGAGGAGAGAACAGAAGGGCATTCAGAGAAAGAAGGGAACAGAAGGCCATCGGGAGAAAGGAGAAGACAGAAGGTCATCCATAGAGAAGAGAGAACAGAAATGCATCCAGAGAGAGAGGAGAAGACAGAAGGGCATCCAGAGAGAGGAGAGGATAAAACAGCATCCAGAGAGAGGAGAAGACAGAAGGGAATCCAGAGAGAGGAGGGAACAGAAAGCCATCCAGAGAGAAAAAAAGACAGAAGGGCATCTAGAGAGAGGAGAGAACAGAAGGGCATCCAGAGAGAGGACAGATCAGAAGGGCATCCATGTAGAGGAGAGTTCAGAAGGGCATCCAGAGAGAGGAGAAGTCAGAAATTCATCCAAAGAGAGGAGAGAACTGAAGGTCATCCAGAGAGCAGAGAAGACAGAAGGGCATCCAGAGAGAGGAGAGAATATAAGGGCATCCACAGAGATGAGAGGACAGAAGTTCTTGTAGAGAGGAGAGAACAAAAGGGCATCCAGTGCAGAGGAGAGAAGAGAAGGGCATCCAGAGAGAGATGAAGACAGAAGGGCATGCAGAGAGAGGAGAGGACAGAAGGGCATCAAGTGAGAGGAGAGTGCAGAAGGGCATCCAGAGGGAGGAGAAAACAGAAGGGCATCCAGATCGAGGAGAATACATAAGGGCACCCAGAGAGAAGAGAGGACAAAGAAGCACCCAGAGAGAAGAGGGAACAGAAGGGCTTCCAGAGAGAGGAGAGCACATAAGCGCATCTGGAAAGAGGATAAGAGATATGGTATCTAGATGGCGAAGAGGACAAATGGGCATCCTGAGAATGAAGAGGACAGAAGGAAATCAAGGAGAGAAGAGAACAGAAGGGCATCCAGAGAGGAGAGGACAGAAGGGCATCTAGTAGAGAAGAGAACAGAAGGGCATCCAGAAAGTGGAGAAGACAGCAGGGCATTGGGAACTAGGAGAAGACAGAAGGGCATCCAGAGATAGGAGAGGACAGAAGGGCATCCAGAGAAAGGAGAGTGAAGAAGGGCATCCAGAGAGAGGAGAGGACAGAAGGGAAATAGAGAGTGGAGAGAACGGAAAGCCATCCAGAGTGAGGAGAAGACAGAAGGGCATCTAGAGAGAGGAGAGAACAGAAGGGCATCCAGAGAGAGGAAAGATCAAAAGGGCATCCATGGAGAGGAGATTTCAGAAGGGCATCCAGAAATAGGAGAAGACAGAAATGCATCCACAGAGATGAGAATACTTAAGGAAATTCAGAGAGCGGAGTAGACAGAAGGGCATCCAGAGAGAGGAGAGAACATAAGGGCAACCAGAGAGATGAGAGGACAGTAGGGCATGTAGAGAGAGGAGAGAACAAAAGGGCATCCAGACAGAGGAGAGAAGAGGATGACAACCAGAGAGAGAAGAAGACAGAAGGGCATGCAGAGAGAGGAGAGGACAGAAGGGAATCCATAGAGAGTAGAGAACAGATGAGCATCCAAAAAGAGGAGAAGACAGAAGTGCATCCTGAGAAAGGAGAGAACAGAAGGGGATTCGGAGAGAGGAGAAGACAGAAGGGCATCCAGAGAGGAGAGGACAGAAGAGCATCTGGAAAGAGAGTAGAACAGAATGGCATCCAGAGAAAAAAGAGAACAGAAGTGCATCCAGACAGAGAAGAGGACACAAGGGCATACAGATAGAGGAGAGAACAGAAGGGCATCCAGATCATGGCGAGAACAGAAGGGCATAGGTAGAGTGAAAGATTATAAAGGCCATTTTATGAAATATGTGTAGATTTTTCGCGTTACAGAACATGGAACTGAAAATAAGTTTTTAGGCCTTTACATTCCAGGTGAAGGACACTTGCTGGATTACATTCCTCAAGTCTCGCCCAAGGCAGGAAGACACATTTCTGACCACAGAAAAAAGATGCTGCCCCGTAGGTGGGTCTATAGCAGGAAGAAACAAAGATCGTTAATCTTAAATAGTTGGTAAATGGCAGGATAGGACACAATAGCATGGTAAAAACCACAATTTTGAGAAGAATGAGTGTGCAGAGTGATTTCACATAACTCTAGATCATTTGGGCTAGATTCCTCTGAAATGTTCCACTGTTATTGGTTACCGCTCCCTTAGTCTTCCCAGTGCTATGTTCAAAATTTGTGAAACAACCAATCATGTGTAACCACGTGAAAATGCAACCATTCATGTGTAAGCGCGCGAAAATGCAACCATTCATGTGTAAGCACGCAAAAATGGCTTCCTTTCCCCACCCATTGCTATAAAACACCATTTAACCCACCACTGTGGGCCAAAAACCTTGCTCTTGAAGCTAAAGAGCTTGTCATTTTGACCGCCTGCTTACTTCCCTAATAAAGCCTCTGCTGATTCCATCCAGGTATGGTTTCTTGTGATCTTTGGTTGGTCGAGATTTCCAAAGGCTTGAGGAAGTGTCTCGCGAGTATGGGGTTCTTCACATACAGACAGAGGAAAGAGCAGAATGGCATCCAGAGAGAGGAGAACAGTAGGGCATCCGGAGAGAGGAGAGAACAGAAGGGCATCCAGAATAAGAAGAGAACAGAAGGGCATCCAGAGAGAGGACAGAACAGAAGGGCATCCAGATAGAAGAGGACAAAAGGGTATCCAGAGAGAGGAGAGAACATAAGGGCATCCAGAGAAAGAGAAGACAGAAGCAAATCAAGAGAGAGGAGAGAACAAAAGAGCATTCAGAGAGAGGAGAGAACAGATGGGCATTGGGTGAGAAGAGAAGACAGAAGGTCATCCACAGAGAGGAGATGACAGAAGGGCATCCAGAGAGAGGAAAAGAAAAATAGGGAATCCAGAAAGAGGAGAGAACAGAAGTGCATCCAGAGAGAGAAGACAGAAGGGCATCCAGAGAAGGGAGAGGATAGAATGGCATCCAGAGAGAGGAGAAGACAAAAGGGAATCCAGAGAGAGGAGAGACCAGAAGGGCATCCAGAGACAGGAGAAGACAGAAGGGCATCTGGAGAGAGGAGAGTACAGAAGAGCATCCAGAAAGAGGAGAGAACAGAAAGGCATCAAGGGAGAGGAGAAGACAGAAGAAAATCTGGAGAGAGGAGAGAACATAGGGCATCCAGACGGAATAGAGGACAGAAGGGCATGTAGAGAGAGCAGAGAACAGATGGTTATC
Organism: Arvicanthis niloticus; assembly: GCF_011762505.2. Taxonomy (NCBI): domain Eukaryota; kingdom Metazoa; phylum Chordata; class Mammalia; order Rodentia; family Muridae; genus Arvicanthis; species Arvicanthis niloticus. The sequence goes on along the minus strand of NW_023045723.1, from coordinate 11,314 downwards.
CAGAAAGAGGAGAAGACAGAAGGGCATCGGGAGATAGGAGAAGACAGAAGGTCTTCCTTCCAGAGAGAGGAGAGGACAGAATGGCCTCCAAAGAGAAGAGAGATAAGAAGGGCATCCAGAGAGAGGAGAGGTCAGAAGGGCATCCACAGAAAAGAGTAAAGAAGGCCATACAGATAGAGGAGAAGACATAAGGGCATATAGATAGAGGAGAGAACAGAAAGGCATTTATAGAGAGGAGAGAACAGAAGAGCTTTCAGAAAAAGGAGAGAACAGAAGGGCATCCAGAGAAGGAGAAGACAGAGTGAATCCAGAGAGGGGAGAGAACGGAAGGGCATTCAGAGACAGGAGAGAACAGAAGGGCATCGGGAGAGAGGAGAAGACAGAAGGTCATCCAGAGAGAGGAGAGAACAGAATGGCATCCAGAGACAGGAGAGAGCAGAAGGGAATCCAGAGAGAGGAGAAGACAGAAGGGCATACAGAGAGAGGAGAGAACAGAAGGGAATCCAGATTGAGGAGAGTACAGAAGGGCATCAAGAGAGAGGAGAAGACAGAAGGGAATCCAGAGAGAGGAGAGAACAGAAGGGCATCCAGAGAAAGGAGAGAGCATAAGGGCATCCAGAGAGAGGAGAAGACAATAGGGCATGCGGAGAGAGGAGAGAACAGAAGGGCATCCAGTAGGAGGAGAGAGCAGAAGGGCATCCAGAAAGAGGAGAGAAGGGATGGTCACCCAGAGAGATGAAAAGACATAAGGGTAGCTGGAGATCAAGAGAACAGAAGGGCATAGGGAGAGAGGAGAAGACAATAAAGCAGCCATAAATAGGAGAAGAAAGGAGGCATCCAGATGGAGAAGAGGACCGATGGGCATCCTGAGAGAGGAGAGGACAGAAGGGCATTCAGGCAGGGAATAGAACAATAGGGCATCCAGAAGAGGAGAGGACAGAAGGGTATCTAGAAAACAGAGAACAGAAGGGCATCAAGAGAGAGGAGAAGACAGAAATGATTCCAGAGAGAGGAGAGAACAGAAGAGCATCCAGAGAGAAGAGAAGACACAAGGGCATCCGGAAAGAGGAGAGAACAGAAGGGCATCCAGAGAGAGGAGAAGACAGAAGGGAAGTCAGTGAGACGAGAGAACAGAAGGGCATAGGGATAGAGGAGAAGACAGAAGGGCATCCAGAGAGAGGAGAGGACAGAAGGGCATTCAGATGTAGGAGAAGACAGAAGGGCATCCAGAGAGGGGAGAAGACAGAAGGGCATCCAAAAAGAGGAGGAGACAGAATTTCCTCCAGAGAGAAGACAAAGCAGAAGGGCATCCAGCGAGAGGAGAGGAAAGAAGGGCATTCACATAAAATAATACAGAAGGCCATACAGAGAGAGGAGAAGACAGAAGAACATCTAGATAGAGGAGAGAATAGAAAGGCATCCAGAAAGAGGAGAGAACAGAAGACCATCCAGAGAAGGAGAAGACAGAAGCGATTCCAGAGAGAGGAGAGAACAGAAGGGCATTCGGAGAGAGGAGAGAACAGAACGGCGTCGGGATAGAGTAGAAGACAGAAAGTCATCCAGAGAGAGGAGAGAACAGAAATACATCCAGAGATAGGAGAAGACAGAAGGGCAACCAAAGAGAGGAGAGAACATAAGGGCATCCACAGAGATGAGAGAACAGAAGTTCATGTAGAGAGGAGAGAACAAAAGGGCATCCAGATGGAGGAGAATACAGAAGGACACCCAGAGAGAGGAGAGGACAGATGGGCATCCAGAGAGAGGAGAGAACATAAGGGCATCCAGAGAGAGGCAAAAATTGAAGGGCTTCCAGAGAGAGGAGAGCATGTAAGTGCTTCAGGAAAGAGGAGAAGAGGGACGGCATCCAGGTGGTGAAGACGACAAATGGGCATCCTGAGAGAGGAGAGGACAGAAGTGCATCAAGGAGAGAAGGGAACAGAAGGGCTTCCAGAGAGAGGAGAGGACAGAAGGTCATCTAGAGAGAGAAGAGAACAGAAAGGCACCCAGAAAGAAAAGAAGACAGAAAGACATCGGGAGATAGGAGAAGACAGAAAGGCATGCAGAGATAGGAGAGGACAGAAGGGCATCCAGACAGAGGAGAGTGAGGCAGGGCATCCTGAGAGAGGAGAGGTCAGAAGGGATCCAGAGAGAGGAGAGAACGGAAAGCCATCCAGAGTGAGGAGAAGGCAGAAGGGCATCTAGAGAGAGGAGAGAATGGAAGGGCATCCAGAGAGAAGAAAGATCAAAAGGGCATCCAGAGACAGGAGAGTTCAGAAGGGCATCCAGAAATAAGAGAAGACAGAAACTCTAACACAGAGAGGAGAGAACTGAAGGGCATCCAGTGAGCAGAGAAGACAGAAGGGCATCAAGAGGGAGGAGTGAACACAAGGGCATCCAGACAGACGAGAGGACAGAAGGGCATCAGAAGAGAGGAGAAACAGAAGATCTTCCAGAGAGAGCAGAGCACAGAAGCACATCTGGAAAGAGGAGAAGAGAGAAGGCATCCAGATGGTGAAGAAGACAGAGGGGCATCCTGAGAGAAGAGAGGACAGAAGGGCATCCAGGAGAGAATAGAACAGAAGGGCATCCAGAGAGAAGGGTGGACAGAAGGGCATCCAGAGTGAGGAAAAAAAAGAAGGGAATCCATAGAGATGAGAGATCAGAAGGGCATCCAGAGACAGGAGAGGCCAGAAGGGAATCCAGAGAGAGGAGAGAACAGAACAAAATCCAGAGAGAGGAGAGAGGAGAAGGGAATTCAAAGAGAGGAGAAGACAGAAGTGCATACGGAATGAGGAGAGAACAGAAGGGTATCCAGAGAGAAGAGAGAGCAGAAGGGCATCCAGAGAGAGGAGAGGACAGAAGGGCATCTAGTGAGAGTAGAGAATAGAAGGGCATTCAGAAAGAGGAGAAGACAGAAGGGCATCTAGAGATAGGAGAAGACAGAAGGGCATCCAGAGAGAGGAGAGGAATGTAGAGCATCCACAGAAAAGAGTACAGAAGGCCATACAGAGAGAGGAGAAAACAGAAGGTCATCCAGAAAGAAGTGAGAACAGAAGGGCATTCAGAGAGAAAAGAAGACAGAAGGAAATCTAGAGTGAGGAGAGAATTGTAGGGCATCCAGAGAGAGGAGAAGATAGAAGGGCATGAGAAGAGAGGAGATTAGAGAAGGGCATTGGGAGAGAGGAGGAGACAGAATGGCATCCATAGAGAGGAGATGACAGAAGGGCATCCAGAGAGAAGAGAGGCAGAAGGGAATCCAGAGAAAGGAGAAAACAGAAGGGAATCCATAGAGAGGAGAGAACAGAAGGGCATCCAGAGACAGGAGAAGCCAGAAGGGAATCCAGAGAGAGGAGAGAACAGAACGGAATCCAGAGAGAGGAGAGAGGAGAAGGGAATCCAAAGAGAGGAGAAGACAAAAGGGCATTTGGAATGAGGAGAGAACAGAAGGGCATCCAGAGAGAGGAGAGAGCAGAAGGGCATCCAGAAAGAAAAGAAGACAAAAGTGCATTTGGAGAGAGGAGAGAACAGAAGGACATGCAGAAAGAAGAGAGAATAGAAGGGCATCCTGAAGGAGAAATAGACAGAAGAGAATCCAGAGAGAGTAGAGAACAGAAGGGCATTTGGAGAGAGGAGAAGACAGAAGGGCATCCAGAGAGGAGAGGACAGAAGAGCATCCGAAAAGAGCAGAGAACAGAAGGGCTTCCAGAGAGAGGAGAGAACAGAAGGGCATCCAGAGAGAGTAGAGAACAGAAGGGTATCCATAGAGAGGAGAAGACAAAAGGGCATCCAGAGAAAGGAGAAGACAGAAAGGCATCCAGAGAGAGGAGAGGAGATAAGGATATCCTGAGAGAAGAGAGAACAGAAGAACATCTAGAGAGATGAGAGAACATTAGAGAATCCAGAAAGAAGAGAGAAAAAAAGCACATCAAGAGAGAGCAGAAGACTGAAAAACATCCAGAGGGAGAAGAGGACTGAAGGACATCCGGAGAGAGAAGAAGATAGAAGGGCATCCAGAGAAAGGAGAGGACAGAATGGCATCCAGTGAGAGGAGACAACAGAATGGCATCTAGAGACAAGAGAAGACAGAAGGATATCCAGAGTGATTAGAAAATTGTCGGGCATCCAGAGAGAGAAGACTGAAGGGCATCCAAAATGAGGAGAGAAAAGAAGGGTATCCAGAGAGAGGAGAGAGCAGAAGGGCATCCAGAGAGAGGAGAAAACAGAAGGGCATCTGGAGAGAAGAGAGAACAGAAGGGAATCCAGAGAGAGGACAAGAGAGAAGTGCATCCAGAAGGAGGAGAAGACAGGAGGGAATCCCGAGAGAGGAGAGAACAAAAGGGCATCTGGGGAAAGGAGAAGACAGAAGGGTATCCAGAGAGATGAGAGGACAGAAGGGCATCCTGAAAGAGAAGAGAACAGAAGGGCATCCAGGGAGTGGAGAGAACAGAACGGAATCCAGAGAGAGGAGAGAGAAGAAGGGCATCCAAAGAGAGTAGAAGACAGAAGGGCATTCAGAAGGAGGAGAAAACAGAAGGGCAACCGGAGAGAAGAGAGAACAGAAGGGCATCCAGAGAGAGGAGAAGACAGAAGTGCATCCAGAGACAGAAGAGAGCAGAAGAGCATCCAGAAAGAGGAGAGAACAGAAGGGTATCCAGAAGGAGAAGAAGACAGAAGGGAATCCAGAGTGAGGAGAGTACAGAAGGGCATTTGGACAGAGGAGAAGACAGAAGGGCATTCAGAGAGGAGAGGACAGAAGAGCATCCGGAAAGAGAAGAGAACAGAAGGGCATGCAGAGAGGGGAGAGAACAGAAGGGCATCCAGAGAGAGAAGAGGAAACAAGGGCATCCAGAGATAGGAGAGAACAGAAGGGAATCCTGATTGCTTAGAGAAAAGAAGGGTTTCCATAGAGAGGAGAGGACAAAAGGGCATACAGAGAGAGGAGAGAACAGAAGGACATCCATAGAAAGGAGAAGACAGAAGGGCATCCAGAGAAGGAGAGGACATAAGGACATCCCGAGACAAGAGAGAACAGAGGCACATCTAGAGAGATGCGAGAACATTAGAGAATCCAGAAAGAGTAGAGGACAGAAGCCCATCCAGTGAGATCAGAAGACTGAAGGACATCCAGAGGAAGAAGAGGACTGAAGGGCATCAGGACAGAGAAGAAGACATAAGGGCATCTAGAGGGAGGAAAGAACAGAATGGCATCCAGTGACAGGAGAGAACATGAGGGCAACTACAGCGAAGAGAAGACAGAAGCTTATCCAGCGTGAGGAGAATATTTTCGGGCATCCAGAGAGAGGAGAAGACAGAAGGGCATTGGAGAGACTAGGGAACAGAAGAGCATAGGGAGAGAGGAGAAGACAGAAGGGCATTCAGAGAGAGGAGAGGACAGAAGGGCATCCAGTGGGAGGAGAGAGAAGAAAAGCATCCAGAGAGAGGAGAAGACAATAGGGCATCCAGAGAGAGGAGAGAACAGAAGGGCATACAGAGAGGAGAGAGCAGATGGGCATCCAGAGAGAGGAGTAGACAGAAGGGCATCCATTGTGAGGAGAGTTCAGAAGGGCATCCAGAGGGAAGAGAAATCAGAAGGGTATCCATAGAGAGGAGAGAACAGAAGGGAATCGGTAAATAGGAAAAGAGAGGAAGCTTCCAGATGGATAAGAGGACCGATGGGCATTCTGAGAGTGGAGAGGACAGAAGGGCATTCAGGGAGAGAAGAGAACAGAAGAGTATCCAGTGAGAGGAGAGGACAGAAGGGTATCTAGGGAGAGCAGAGAACAGAAGGGCATCAAGAGAGAGGAGAAGACAGAAGGGAATCCAGAGAGAGGAAAGAACAGAAGGGCATACAAAGAGAGGAGAAGACAGAAGGGCATCTCGAAAGAGGAGAGAACAGAAGGGCATCCACAGAGAGAAGAAGACAGAAGGGCATCCAGAGAGATGAGAGGACAGAAGTTCATCCAGATGTAGGAGAAGACAGAAGGTCATCCAGAGAGAGGAGAGGGAAGAAGAGCATCCCGAGAGAGGAGAGAACAAAGGGCATCCAGAGAGAAGAGAAGACAGAAGGGCATCCAGAGAGAGGAGGAGTCAGAATTTCATTCAGAGAGAAGACAGAGCAGAAGGGCATTCATAGAGAAAAGAGGAAAAAAGGGCATTCACATAAAATAGTACAGAAAGCTATACAAAGAGAGGAGAAGACAGAAGGGCATCTAGATAGAAAAGAGAATAGAAGGGCATCCAGAAAGAGGAGAGAATAGAAGGGCATCCAGAGAAGGAGAAGAGAGAGCGAATCCAGAAAGAGTAGAGAACAGAAAGGCATTAGGGGAGAGGAGAGAACTGAAATGCATCCAGAGAGAGGAGAAGACAGAAAGGCGTCCAGAGAGAGGAGAGGATAAAACAGCATCCAGAGCGAGGAGAAGACTTAAGGGAATCCAGAGATAGGAGAGAACAGAAAGCCATCCAGAGAGAGAGGAAAAGACAGAAGGGCATCTAAAGAGAAGAGAGAACAGAAGGGCATCCATAGAGAGGAGAGATCAGAAGGGCATCCATGGAGAGAAGAGTTCAGAAAGGCATCCAGAGAGAGGAGAAGTCAGAAATTCATCCAAAGAGAGGAGAGAACTGAAGGGCATCCAGAGAGCAAAGAGAACATAAGGGCATCCACAGAGATGAGAGGACAGAAGTTCATGCAGAAGGGCATCCAGAGAGATATGAAGACAGAAGGGCATGCAGAGAGAGGAGAGGACAGAAGGGCATCAAGAGATAGGAGAGTACAGAAGGGCATCCAGAGGGAGGAGAAAACAGAAGGGCATTCAGATCGAGGAGAATACATAAGGGCACACAGAGAGAGGAGAGGACAGATTGGCACCCAGAGAGAGGAGAGGACAGATAGGCATCCAGAGAGAGGAAAGAACAGAAGGGCATCCAGAGAGAGGAGAAGACAGAAGGGCCTCCATAATGAGGAGAGTAAAGAAGGGCATCCAGAGAGAGGAGAGGGCAGAAGGGCATCCAGAGACAGGAGAAAACAGAAAGGCATCTGGAGAGAGGAGAGACCAGAAGGGCATCCAGAGACAGGAGAAAACAGAAGGGCATCTGGAGAGAGGAGAGAACAGAAGGGCATCCAGAGAGAGGAGAAGAGAGAAGTGCATCCAGAAGGAGGAGAAGACAGAAGGGAATCCCGAGAGAGGAGAGAACAGAAGGGAATTCGGAGAGAGGAGAAGAGAGAAGGGCCTCCAGAGAGGAGAGGACAGAAGGGCATCCCGAATGAGAAGAGAATAGAAAGGCATAAAGGGAGAGGAGAGTTCAGAACCGAATCCAGAGAGAGGAGAGAGCAGAAGGGCATTCGGAAGAGAGGAGAAGACAGAAGGGCATCCAGAATGAGGAGAGAAAAGAAGGGCATCCAGAGAGAGGAGAGAGCAGAAGGGCATCCAGAGAGAATAGAAAACAGAAGGGCATCCGGAGAGAGGAGAAGTCACAAGTGCATCTAGAAAGAGGAGAGAACAGAAGGGCATCCAGAAAGAGGAGAGAACAGAAGGGCATTCAGAAGCAGGAGACAGCAGAAGGGAATCCAGAGTGAGAAGAGAAGAGAAGGGCATTTGGAGAGAGGAGAAGACAGAAAGGCATCCAGAGAGGAGAGGACAGAAGAGCATCCAGAAAGAGAAGAGAACAGAAGAGCATCCAGAGAGAAGAGAGAACAGAAAAGCATCCAGAGAGAGAAGAGGACACAAGGGCATCAAGAAAGAGGAGAGAACAAAAGGGCATCTAAAGAGAGTAGAGAACAGAAGGGTATCCATAGAGAGGAGAGAACAAAATGGCATCCAGAGAGAGGAGAGAACAGAAGGGCATCCAGAGCAAGGAGAGATTAGAAGTGCATCCATGGATTGAGGAATTTAGAAGGGCATCCAGAGAGAGGAGAAGTCAGAAATTCATCCAAAGAGAGGAGAGAACTGAAAGGCATCCAGAAAGCATAGAAGACAGAAGGGCCTCCAGAGAGAGGAGAGAACATAAGGGCATCCACAGAGATAAGAGTATAGAAGTTCATGTAGAGATGAGAAAACAAAGGGCATCCAGAGAGAGTAGAGGAGAGAAGGGCATCCAGAGAGAGATGAAGACAGAAGGGCATGCAAAGAAAGAGAAGACAGAAGGGCATGAAGAGAGAGACGAGTACAGAAGGGCATCTGGAGGGAGGAGAAAACGGAAGGGCATCCAGATCGAGGAGAATACATAAGGGCACCCAGAGAGAGGAGAGGATATATAGTCATCCAGAGAGAGGAGAGAACAAATGGGCATCCAGAGAGAGGAGAAAACAGAAGGGCTTCCAGAGAGAGGAGAGCACATAAGCGCATCTGGGAAGAGAAGAAGAGAGACAGTATCTAGATGGCAAAGAGGCCAAATGGGCATCCTGAGAGAAAAGATGACAGAAGGGAATCAAGGAGAGAAGAGAACAGAAGGGCATCCATATAGAGAGGACAGAAGGGCATCTAGAGAGAGAAGAGAATAGAAGGGCATCCAGAAAGAGGAGAAGACAGAAGGGCATCAGGAGATAGGAGAAGACAGAATGGCATCCAGAGATAGGAGAGGACAGAAGGGCATCCAGACGGATGAGAGTGAAGAAGGGCATCCAGAGAGAGGAGAGGACAGAAAAGATCCAGGAGAGGAGATAACTGAAATCCATCCAGATTGAGGAGAAGACAGAAGGGCATCTAGAGAGAGGAGAGAATAGAAGGGCATTCAGAGAGAGTAGACAACAGAAGGGTATCAATAGAGAGGAGAGGACAATAAGGCATCCAGAGAGAGGAGAGAACAGAAGGGCATCCAGGGAAAGGAGAAGACAGAAAGGCATTCCAGAGAGAGGAGAGGACATAAGGACATCCCGAGAGAAGAGAGAACAGAAGCACATTCAGAGAGATGAGAGAACATTAGAGAATCTAGAAAGAAGAGAGAACAAAAGCCCATCCAGAGAAAGCAGAAGACTGAAGGACATCCACAGAGAGAACAGGACTGAAGGACATCCGGAGAGAGAAGAAGACAGAAGGGCATCCAGAGAGAGGAGAGGACAGAATGGCATCCAGTGAGAGGAGAGAACAGAATGACATCTAGAGAGAAGAAAAGACAGAAGGGCATCCAAAATGAGGAGAGAAAAAGAGGGCATCCAGAGAGAGGAGTGAGCAGAAGGGCATCCAGGAGAGCAGAAAACAGAAGGTCATCCGGAGAGAGGAGAGAACAGACGGACATCCAGAGAGAGGAGAATACAGAATTGCATCCAGAAGGCGGAGAAGACAGAAGGGAACCCGAGAGAAGAGAGAACAGAAGTGCATTCGGAGAGAGGAGAAGACAGAAGGGCATCCAGAGAAGAAAGGACAGAAGGCATCCTGAAGAGAAGAGAACAGAAGGACATCCAGGGAGAGGAGAGAACAGAATGAAATCCAGAGAGAGGAAGAGCAGAAGGGCATCCAAAGAGAGGAGAAGACAGAAGGGCGTCCGGAATGAGGAGAGAAAAGAAGAGCATCTAAAGAGAGGAGAGAGCAGAAGGGCATCTAGAAAGAGGAGAAAACAGAAGGGCATACGGAGAGAGGAGAAAACAGAATGGCATCGAGAGAGAGGAGAAGACAGAAGTGCATCGAGAGAGAGGAGGGATCAGAAGGGAACCAGAAACAGGAGAGAAGAGAAGGGCATTTGGAGAGAGGAGAAGACAGAAGGGCATTCGGAGAAAAGAGGACAATAGAGCATCCGGAAAGAGAAAAGAACAGAAGGGCATACAGAGAGGGGAGAGAACAGAAGGGTATCCAGAGAGAGAAGAGGACACAAGGGCATCCAGAGATAGGAGAGAACAGAAGGGAATCCAGAGAGAGTAGAGAACAGAAGGGTATCCATAAAGAGGAGAGGACAAAAGGGCATCCATAGAGAGGAGAGAACAGAAGGACATCCATAGAAAGGAGAAGACTGAAGGGCATCCAGAGAGAGGAGAGGACATAAGGACATCCCGAGAGAAGAGAGAAGAGAGGCACATCTAGAGAGATGAGAGAACATTAGAGAATCCAGAAAGAGGAGAGGACAGAAGCCTATCCAGAGAGAGCAGAAGACTGAAGGACATCCAGAGAGAGAAGAGGACTGAAGGGCATGAGGAGAGAGAAGAAGTCAGAAGGGCATATATAGAGAGAAGAGGACAGAATGGCATCCAGTGACAGGAGAGTATATAAGGGCAACTAGAGAGAAGAGAAGAAAGAAGCATATCCAGAGTGAGGAGAAAATTCTCTGGCACCCAGAGAGAGAGGAGAAGACAGAAGGGCATCGGGAGAGACTAGGGAACAGAAGGGAATCCAGAGAGAGGAGAGGACAGAAGGGCATCTGGAGAGAGGAGAGAACAGAAGGGCATCCAGAAAGAAGAGAGAGCAGAAGGGCATCCAGAAAGAAGAGAGAGCAGAAGGGCATCCAGAAAAAGGAGAAGACAGAAGGGCACCCAGAGAGAGGAGAGAACAGATGGGCATCCAGAGAGAGGAAAGAACAGAAGGGCATCCGTAAATAAAAGAAGAGAGGAGGCATCCAGATGGAGAAGAGGACCGATGGGAATGGAATGAGAATGGAGAGTACAGAAGGGCATTCAGGTAGAGAAGAGAACAGAAGGGCATCCAGCTAGAGGAGGGGACAGAGGGTATCCAGAGATAGCAGAGAATAGAAGGGCATCGAGAGAGAGGAGAAGACAGAAGGGAATCCAGAGAGAGGAGAGAAAACAAGGGCTTGCAGATAAGGAGAAGACAGAGCGAATCCAGAGAGAGGAGAGAACAGAAAGGCATTCAGAGAGAGGAGAGAACAGAAGGGCATCGGGAGAGAGGAGAAGACAGAAGGTCATCAAGAGAGAGGAGAGAACAGAAATGCATGCAGAGAGAGGAGAAGACAGAAGTGCATCCAGAGAGAAGAGAGAACATAAGGGCATCTATAGAGATGAGAGGACAGAAGTTCATGTAGAGAGGAGAGAACAAAAGGGATTCCAGAGAGAGGAGTAAATAGAAGGGCATCCAGAGAGAGAAGAAGACATAAGGGCATGCAGAGAGATGAGAGGACAGAAGGGCATCAAGAGCGAGGAAAGTACAGAAGGGAATTCAGAGAGAGGAGAAGACAGAAGGGCATCCAGAGAGACGAGAGAACACAAGGTCATCTACAGAGATGAGAGGACAGAAGTTCATGTAGAGAGGAGAGAACAAAAGGGCATCCAGAGAGAGGAGAGAATAGAAGGGCATCCAGAGAGAGAAGAAGACATAAGGGCATGCAGAGAGAGGAGAGGACAGAAGGGCATCAAGAGAGAGGAGAGTACAAAAGG